>NC_046163.1:52294215-52587648 GCF_011064425.1 Rattus rattus | reverse complement strand
AACCTTCAGAGGGCAGACATTCCTGCTGGGAAACCAAGAAAGGAAACTGTCTGCACCCCAAATCCCGTTTGCAGAGGAAAACACCAAATATCTGGAACCCTGGTGCCTGAGGCTCCCGGAAAGGGAAGCACAGATCTTCCTGGTTGCTGCCACTCACGGAAGCTCATAAGGGCAGCACCCCGCGAGGCAAACTCAGGCCTCGGGACCACAGGTAAGACCAACTTTCTGCTGCAAGTGACCTGCCTGGTGAACTCAAAGAAAACAGGTCTACAACACTCCTGACACACAGGCCTATAGGACAGTCTAGCCACTGTCAGAAATAGCAGAACAAAGTAACACTAGAGATAATCTGATGGCGAGAGGCAAGCGCAGGAACCCAAGCAACAGAAACCAAGACTACATGGCATCATCCAGACCCAATTCTCCCATCAAAACAAACATGGAATATCAAACACACCAGAAAAAGCAAGATCTAGATTCAAAATCATATTTGATCATGATGCTGGAGAACTTCAAGAAAAGACATGAAGGCATTCCTTAGAAACACAGAACAAATAAACAAGTAGAAGCTACAGAGAGGAATGTAAAAATGCTGAAAAGAATTCCAGGAAAACATAAATAAACAAGTAGACACCCATAGAGAGGAGACATAAAAATCCCTGAAAGAATTCCAGGAAAACACAATAAAACAGTTGAAGGAATTAAAAATGGAAATAGAAGCAATCAAGAAAGAACACATGGAAACAACCCTGGATATAGAAAACCAAAAGAAGAGACAAGGAGCTGTAGATACGAGCTTCACCAACAGAATACAAGAGATGGAAGAGAGAATCTCAGGAGCAGAAGATTCCATAGAAATCATTGACTCAACTGTCAAAGATAATGTAAAGCGGAAAAAACTACTGGTCCAAAACATACAGGAAATCCAGGACTCAATGAGAAGATCAAACCTAAGGATAATAGATATAGAAGAGAGTGAAGACTCCCAACTCAAAGGACCAGTAAATATCTTCCAAACAAAATCATAGAAAAAACTTCCTAACCTAAAAAAAGAGATCTTTATAGGCATACAAATCGACAGAACTCCAAATAGATTGGACAGAAAAAAAACACCTCCCGTCACATAATAGTCAAAACACCAAACGCACAAAATAAAGAAAAAATATTAAAAAGCAGTAAGGAAAAGGTAAGTAACATATAAAAGGTAGACCTATCAGAAATCACACCGACTTTTAACCAGAAACTATGAAGACCAGAAAGATCCTGGACAGATGTCATACAGACCTAAGAGAACACAAATGCCAGCCCAGGCTACTGTTATCTTAAAACTCTCAATTAACATAGATGGAGAGAAATCAGATATTCCATGACAAAAAAAGTTACAATATCTTTCTACAAATCCAGCACTACAAAAGGATAATAAATGGTAAGCCCAACATAAGGAGGCAAGCTATACCCAAGAAGAGGCAAAAACTAATCTTGGCAACAAAACAAAGAGAAGAAAACACTGAAACACTGCAACATCCAAATATGAATATAACAAAGCAATAATCACTATTCCTTAATATCTCTCAATATCAATGGCCTCAACTCCCCAATAAAAAGACATAGATTAACAAACTGGATACGCAACGAGGACCCTGCATTCTGCTGCCTACAGGAAACACACCTCAGAGACAAAGACAGACATTACCTCAGAGTGAAAGGCTGGGAAACAACTTTCCAAGCAAATGGTCTGAAGAAGCAAGCTGGAGTAGCCATTCTAATATCAAATAAAATCAATTTTTCAACTAAAGTCATCAAAAAAAAGATAACTTGAAAGGACACTTTATATTCATCAAGGAAAAAATCCACCGAATGAACTCTCAATCCTAAATATCTATGCCCCCAAATACAAAGAGGGCAACTACATATGTAAAAAAACCTTACTAAACTCAAAAACACATGTACCTCACACAATAATAATGGAGACTTCAAACACCCCTCTCATCAATGGACCAGATCATGGGAAACAGAAAATTAAACAGAGCGTAGACAGACTAGAAGAGTCATAAGCAAATGGACTTAAGAGATATTTATGAGCGTTCTACCCTAATACAAAGAGATACACCTTCTTCTCAGCTCCTCATGGTACTTTCTCAAATTGACCATATAATTGGTCAAACGGACCTCAACAAGGTGAAAAGATAGAAATAATCCCATGTGCATCAGACCACCAGGCCTAAGCTGGTCTTCAATAACAATAAGGAAGAATGCCCCACCTATACGTGGAAGTGAACAATGCTCTACTCAGCGATAACCTGGTCAAGGGAAGAAATAAAAAAAGAAATTAAAACTTTGGAATTTAATGAAAATGAAAATTCTTATACCCAAACTTATGGGACACAAGCTAGAAAGCTGTGCTAAGGAGGAAATCTCATAGCGCTGAGTGTCTGCAGAAAAAGCAGGAAAGAGCATATGTCAAACTTGACAGCACACCCTAAAAAGCTCTAGAACAAAAAGAAAGCAAATACACCCAGGAGGAGTAGAAGGCAGGAATAATCAAACTCAGGCTGAAATCAACCAAGTAAAACAAAAAGGACCATGAAAAATCCAACAGAACAAAAGTTGGGTTTCTTTGAGGAAAATCAACAAATAGATAAACCCTTAGCCAGACTACTTGAGGAGGACACAGAGGCGTGTCCAAATTAACAAAATCAGAAATAAAGGAGACATAACTACAGATTCAGAGAAATTCAAAAAATCATCAGATCTTACTATAAAGCCTATATTGTACAAAACTTGAAAATCTGCAGGAAATGGACAATTTCCTAGACAATACAGAGTATAAAGTTAAATCAGGAACAGATAAACCAGTTAAACAACCCCCATGACTCCTGAAATAGAAGCAGTCATTAAAAGTTCTCTCCCAACCAAAAAAGCCCATGGTCAGGCAGGTTTAGTTCAGAAATCTATCAGACCTTCATGAAGACCTCATGCAATATTATTCAAACTATTCACAAAGTGAAACAGATGGAGTACTACCAACTCCGTCTATGAAGCCACAATTACTCTTATACCTAAACCACACAAAGACCCAACAAAGAAAGAGAACTTCAGACCAATTTCCCTTATGAACATCGACACAAAATACTCAACAAAATTCTGGCAAGCCGAATCCAAGAGCATCAAAACAATCATCCTCTTGATCAATGAGCTTCATCCCAGGCATGCAGGGATGGTTTTAATATCTGAGGAAAAACCATCAAACGTGATCCATTATATAAAACAAACTGAAGAACAAAACCACATGATCATTTCATTAGATGCTGAAAGCATTTGACAAAATTCAACACCCTTCATGATAAAAATCCTGGAAGAATAGAATCAGGCCCATACCTAAACATAGTAAAGCCATACAGCAAACCAGTGGCTAACATTAAATGGAGAGAAACTTGAAGCAATCCCACTAAAATCAGGGACTAGACAAGGCTGCCCACTCTGTCCCTACTTATTCAATATAGTTCTTGAAGTTCTAGCCAGACCAATCAGACAACAAAAGGAGATCAAGGGGATACAGATCGGAAAAGAAGAAGTCAAAATATCACTATTTGCAGATGATATGATAGTATATTTAAGTGATCCCAAAAGTTCCACCAGAGAACTACTAAAGCTGATAAACAACTTCAGCAAAGTGGCTGGGTATAAAATTAACTCAAATAAATCAGTAGCCTTCCTCTACACAAAAGAGAAACAAGCCGAGAAAGAAATTAGGGAAACGACACCCTTCATAATAGACCAAATAATATAAAAAATTACCTCGGTGTGATTTCACCAAGCAAGTAAAAAGATTTGTACAACAATAACATCAAGACTCTGAAGAAAGAAATTGAAGAGACCTCAGAAGATGGAAAGATCTCCATGCTCATGGATTGGCAGGATTAATATAGTAAAATGGCTGTATTCTTACCAAAAGCGATCTACAATTCAATGCAATCCCCATCAAAATACCAATCCAATTCTTCAAAAGAGTTAGACAGAACAATTTGCAAATTCATCTGGAATAACAAAAAACCCAGGATAGCTAAACTATCCTCAACAATAATAAAAGGACTTCAAGGGATAACTATCCTGAACTCCAAGCAATATTACAGAGCAATAGTGATAAAACTGCATGGTGTTAGGTACAAGAGACAGACAGATAGACCAATGGAACAGAATTGAAGACCCAGAAATGAACCCACACACCTATGGTCACTTGATTTTTGACAAAGGAGCCAAAACCATTCAATGGAAAAAAGATAGCATTTTCAGCAAATGGTGCTGGTTCAACTGGAGGTCAACATGTAGAAGAATGCAGATCGATCCATGCTTATCACCCTGTACAAAGCTTAAGTCCAAGTGGATCAAGGACCTCCACATCAAACCAGACACACTCAAACTAATAGAAGAAAAACTAGGGAAGCATCTTGAACACATGGGCACTGGAAAAAATTTCCTGAACAAAACACCATTGGCTTATGCTCTAAGATCAAGAATCGACAAATGGGATCTCATAAAACTGCAAAGCTTCTGTAAGGCAAAGGACACTGTGGTTAGGACAAAACGGCAGCCAACAGATGGGGGAAAAGATCTTTGCAATCCTACAACAGATAGAGCTATATCCAAAATATACAAGAACTCAAAAGTTGGACACATAGGACAAATAACCCTATGAAAATGGGGTTCAGGCTAAACAAAAATTCACAGCTGAGGGAATGCCGAATGGCTGAAACACCTAAAAAATGTTCAACATCTTTAGTCATCAGGAAATGCAAATCAAAAACAACCACTGAGATTTCACCTCCCACCGAGTGAGAATGGCTAAGATCAAAAACTCATTGACAGCAAATGTTGCGAGGATCACGGAAAGAAGGAACCTCCTCCATTGTTGGTGGGGTTACCAGACTGTTTAACCATTCTGAAATCAGTCTGGAGTTTCTCAGAAAATTGGACGTGAACTTCCTGAGGACAACTAACTATACCTCATTGGGCATATGCAAAAAGATGCCCCAACATATAAAAAAAAGACACGTGCTCACTATGTTCATTGCAGCCTTATTTATAATAGCCAGAAGCTGGAAAAGAACCCAGATGCCCTTCAACAGAGGAATGGATACAGAAAATGTGGTTCATCTACACAATGGAATATTACTCAGCTATCAAAAACAACGACTTTATGAAATTCATAGGCAAATGGTTGGACTGGATAATATCATCCCTGGGTGACTAACCCAATCACAGAAAAGACATACATGGTATACTCACTGATAAATGGCTATTAGCCCAAATGCTTGAATTACCTAGTTGCCTAGAACAAATGAAACTCAAAGACGGATGATCACCATTGTGAATGTCCATTTAGATATATTCTAATTTTTATAGATGGCTCTTAGGACAATACTAAACAACACAACGTTCTTCTTCTACCATTCCCTTTATGTATAGGCAGGTGCAGAATTTGTAAATATCAGTGGGGATGGTTTTTATCTCATCAGTTTTATCAGTTTGGTTATGATTTATCTTTTAATGTAGCTACTTTGAAGGATAAGAGCTACTTATCTATACGGGTTAAGGATGATGGATCATTTAGAATGAAATACAGTTGGCAATTCTTTGGTTGGAAAAAATTATATTCTCCTCTAGGGACCGTGATTTTCTGATCAGTAACTCTGGTTTTATATCATCTAATATCCAACTAAGTTGAACGGTTGTTGATTACACTCAAAATATAAGGACCGCTATTGTCCCATTGGGCATATCTTTCTACGGTGGCATTTATATGCGTCTACTGCCTGAGAAGGAGAAGTAACTGCCTTTCTCCTTTGGCAGCTCCATGTCTTTTTCGTACATGACTAGTCCTAAACTCTTCAATCGACGCTTAGTATCTGAAACCGCTTCAATCTTAAATATGAACAACTGGAGAATATGATTGTTGGCTTTGCTTAATTTATAAGAGAAAAGCAATTTGGCGCGACAAAAGACTAAAATTGCAATTTTAAATATGTGAGAACAAACACTCTTTATAAAGATGTTGAAATACAAAATGACAGTGATCTTGAAAACAATCAAAACTAAGTAGAATTTAACAATTTGAGATATCAGCCAATTCAATGAGGAGAAAAGAAACTTGGGAAGTCGAACAAGTATAAAACGATTCATCAAGATTGAATGTGGAAAAGTACTGGTCTTGAGACTAGAAATGAAAATCTTGAACATCTTGTCTTAGTCAAAGAGAACATTAAATGCAGAAACAAACACAACTGAAGGTTGTACTTAACTTCTTCACATTCTCAATTGTCCAGTACACCTAAGACCCTGTCCATTCTAAGTAGCATACCTTCTGGTGCAGAGCGCTGTATTGATAAGTGGTTTGAGGGAGCAGTTAGTGATGAATTAATAAACAAGAAAGAGAACATGAACAGGAAGGAAGAAGTCATAAGAGAGGGCAAAAATGGTAGGGAGTGAGTAAATACATATGTAATTAGAAAGCAAATGGGGACGATGGATGAGAGATTTAGCAAGACCTGGTGGGAGGTCACAAAGAAGATGTCAGGAAAGTATGAAACATGTTTGAAAACATATTTACAGTTGGTGTGATACATTATGGTGGCGGAAGTAAGTAATGATTATCAGGTACTGTTTGAAGGGTTGAGCAGAATCATGAAAGAGCTAGGAAAAAAGTACCAATGATCTCTCTGGGCTTTTGGACCTTTATCCAGATATAAAAAAAACAGAAAAAAAAATCTATTTTTCTGTAATCAGGGCTTCTAAATCAAAGTCTGTTTCCTACACAAACAGATATACTGTCGAGGTGGTGCAACAAATATCATATATCCCTACACAGATTTGCTGAGGTTAATATTATAGACCCTCAGCCATCTATCCACACTTGTAGCAGATCAACCTTAGGCCTCATACGACCTGTAAGTCAATAAGACCACAAGATTTTGATGCAATAATTATATCTTTCTTAATAATTGTGTTCCATTCTTCCATTCATAATCTTGAAGACTTCTCACTAATTTGCTTCAATGTATTTCCTTCCTTCATAGGTATATTTTGAAACACACTGACTGCAATGGTACCTTCTGTTATTCATTCTACTATTAAATTAAATTCTGTATGCATCAGGTGTAATTTGGAGACATGAGGCATCTGTTATTTGTGGTCATAATGATGACAGTATAATTAAAACACATAAATAGTAATAGAGGAATTAACATCTAAAAATATCTTCAATATTGATAAGTTTTTCCTAACCTGTGTTTCATCAGCTAGAAAAAATAATTATAATGCTTTACAAGGGACAGAGAGCTTTATTTGCTTTGCAACATAAAATATTAAGCAGTTGACAATTAAATTGCTTGCCTTTAGACTAACCTCAGGAAGCATTGGGCAGAACCATTTAAATAAATACAGATCCAGGATTGGCGGGGCTATATAGAGACCCCATCTCAGTAAATAAATATTAAATTGAATTTTCAACAAAATAGCTAATCTATAAATACAAGAAACATGAAATTAAAAATATTGGATGAAAGATTCTTCCACCATAATAATCAAATGCTAAATGTATTTGAAAAGAATATTAAAAAGCTGAAGATACTGGCCAAGTAACACACGAAGGCAGAATATAATAAGATTTTATCTCAACAGAAATTTGAAAGCCAGAAGGACCTGGAATTCATCGATAAATAAAATACTATGACTTTTAAACCTACCACAGACAGAAAAACTAAATATTTCAGATAAATCAAATTTAAAAAATATCTCCACTAATTCATTCCCGGAAGTGCAGAGAAAAACTATTTATGAACCTTTTTGAAAAAATGAATAACTTTAACACCGTAAACCAAAGAAAAATATTTTTAACAACAACAACATAAAATAGCAAGAATTCAAAAATCGAGTAGCCAGAAATATCTCTCAACATAAATGAACTGTTCCTCCAATCAAAACACACAGGCTAACAAGTGCATGCATAAATAGGATCCATCATTTGTTTTGTGCATGAACACACCCTCAATGGCAAGATGGTCCTTACCTCAGAATATTTGAATTGGTTTTCCAAACGACCAAAAACAAATGGAATAAACAATTATCTTAATGATAGACTGTTAAAGAAAATGATGAATATGGAAGGTGCTTCATACTCATGAAAGGAAAAATCCACCAAGATGCTGTCTCAATTCTGAACATCTATTACCCCCAAATGCATTTTCTGTTGGGATGGAAATTGGCTTGCATTCTCGACACTAGTAACATGGTCTCACATGGAGGGTTTATTAGATGGCGAGGAGGGGAGGTTAAAGAGGAAGAGAAGGAGAGAGGGGACAAGAAAGGTTCTGCCTTTTATTTGAGATGTGACCTAACTTTGTTCCCAGGTGGAAGAGCTAGACAGAAGGGTATGCTAGATGTATGTTGCCATGGTCCACTGAATATTGGGTGATATCACTGTGGAGGTAGAAACATTCCTGATACCAACACCCATTCATAAAAAAAAAAATTACTAAACATCACTCTGAGATTTCAACACAGTACTCATCAATGGACAGAGTCCTTGGACAGAAACTAAACAGAGAAATAATGAAACTAGGAGATATCATGATTAAATTGGACTAGCAGATAACTAGAGACATTCCACCCAAACACAAAAAGAATAATATACCTTCAGCACTGTGAACTTTCTCCAAAAATTAACCATACAGTTGGTCACCAAAGCAAGCCCCAACAATTAGAAATAACCCTTATCTTACAGATTACCATGGATTGTTTGGATACTGAATTCAAGTTATTCAGAACTTCTAGAGGAAGACTTTGGAAAGGAGATCATGTGGAAGGAAGCGTAAAGACTTTAAGAGGTGCAGTTCTTGGGGTCAGGCACTGCTGAGACAACTCAGAACTTTGTTGCATGTATTTACATTTGAAAAGGTTTGTTCTTTCCTCATTAACACAATCTCTTTTAAAACTTTCTACATTTAACAGTATTGCATGTACTCTTGTTGATTGGGTCTATTGTAAGCAGTATGGGGTTCAAGATTACAAGTCTGCAAGCAATTGCAAGTATTTTACCCCCAAGTGTTTGATTGATAAATAAAAGATGCCAAGAGGTAGTAATATGAGGTGGTTTGGAGAACCTGAAGAAGGTGCAGGCAGGAGGAGAAACAGTTGTGAGACATAAAAATATGGCCCTGAGGCTGGCCAGTTAAGTGCTAAGTGGAATGAACTGACAGTGAGAATAGTGATTTGTACTGTTTAATACTTTTTATAGATGGTATCTGCATTATTGCGTCAAAAGCTTATTGTAAATATAAAGTTTGTGTGTGTGTGTACTGGCTGGTTTTCTGTATCTCACCTTGACACAATGATTTTACAGAAAAGGAGTCTCAGTTGTGGAAATGCCTTCATGAGACCCATATAGATGTTTTTCTCAATCTGGCGATCAGGGGAGGATGGCCCATTGGGAGTGGTGCTTCCAGGCTGTGGTCTTGGCTACACAAGCAGCTGAGCAAGCTTTTCAATCAGAATTGGGTGGTTGAGTTATTTATAATTCTAGATGTGGTAATTTTAAATATTTACAGATAATTATAGTTCTGGTTTGAGAGCTAGTGGAGAGCTTACACTCCTGGTTCATCTTTCCTTTCCTCTTCTTTCTTCTTTCCTAGATAAACAAAATGGGGTTGAAAGAGAAAAGACAGAGGATATATGTGTTAAAATTAGACCGAAATAAATTTAGATTGCTCATTTTACTCTAAAAAACATTTTATAGCTGTTACAATCTTATACATTGGTAGAAATTTTATATTTTTGATGCAGAATTGAGGTTATATTTTTGGTACACAAATATAGAATTTGATGTGTACATTTAAGGTTTCTATTGATATAAGTATATTGATTTAAGGATTTAAGATTAATTCTACTACTCTTAGATACACATTGTAGCTCATTTAAAAACAAAAAATTAATCCTAATCTTTTTAATAGCTGCTATTAAATTGTTTAAAAATAATTAAATGCAAGTTAATAGTCAAACTTATGGTCACATTAAAATCTAATTTAGTTGATTACAATAAAATGCTTTTTAATGTTATTCAAAGTAAATAGCTAAAAATGAGTCCATGTTTTTACAACGTATATAAATAGACAGTCTTAAAATGTCAGATAATCACAGACTATGGCATTAAAATTATTTTATTATTAAGATCTTTTGACTATCAAAAACAAGTTTGCCCTGATAGTATCCATTCCACATCAAAATAGATGTTGGGCATCAAGACCTATGTGGAGATGGTTCAACTGTATTAGTTTTGCCAAGGATGAGAAAGTACTAACTATCTGCAAAAAATGCTCTCAAAAAATCCAAATACAGGATAGTCAACTGTTAAGTTCTGTGAATACAAGGTGAGCTTGAGCTATTCATTAACTCCTAAGCTTCACTTAAAAGTCTTTTCAGATGTTCCTCAGACAGAGGCTGAAGATAAATGCTTGAAACATTATAAAAATGGAGACTTTCCAGGAAATCATCTATCTCTGCCATTTTTTTGAATTTCAGTTGTATTTCTTTCCTGCATACTCATTTGAGTATGCATATTTATTTATTTCTTTTCTCAAATCTCTGGTGCATTAAAGACTAGTTATCATCCTACCAATTAAACGTAAGTTGTTTACCATTAAAGAAGGTGTTGTAGATTTTAAAAAATAGTCAGTCCCACTAAAATCAGAGATTAGACAAGGCTGTCACTCTCTCCCTACTTATTCAAAATGGTACTAGATGTCCTAGACAGAGCAATCAGACTCAAAAGGTCAAAGTTATAAATTGGAAAGATAAATTTAAAATATCACTACTTTTCAGATGATAGGCTAGAATGCTTAAGTGACACATAAAGTTCTGAGAACTACTAACCCTGATAAAACTTCAACAAAGTGGCTGCATATAAAATTATCTCAAACAAATCAGCCTTCCTCTACTCAAAGGATAAACAGGCTGGAGAAAGAAATTAGGGAAATGAAAACCCTTCACAGTCGTGACAAATAATATAAAATACCTTGGTATGACTCTAACCACATATAAAAAAGATCTGTAATGACAAAAATTTCAAGGATTCAGGGACCTACAATACAGCCAAATCCCACAGGGCTTAAAACAAAATAAAATTGATGAAAAGAACTATTTTAAAATTTAAAAAAAGAATCCAAACTATCCTCATTTTCAGACAATATGGATTCTCTCTCTATAAAGCCTAAAGACCTCACAAAATTTCCACAGCTGATCAACATTTTCAGCAAGTAGGATACAAAAATTAGGCACACAAACCTCAGTAGATTTCCCTATAGAAAAATGAATAAACATGCCAAGAATAAAAAAGTAAATAAACCATCAATTTTAAAAGCCTAAAAACATACACCATCTTGAATGAGAGTGGCTGAGGAAGGAAAGATTACATACGATGAAAACTTTAAAACAATAAAAAAGAACCTGTAGGAGTTATCAGAAGTCTGAGTCCAATCTCATGGGTTGTAAATAAAAATATACAGACAAACACCAACCTTGGGACTAAACATTGATGATTTCTATCCAATCACATCATGGCATCAGACTTTATATTGGTTTAAACCTCCCAACCAGCATCCAGAAGGATCAGTTCCCTAGTGTCTCAGTATAACAATAGTGCAGACACCATTCACTATCCATTGTAAAAGGACAAAACAGTCAGACAACCATCGTTTTAAGCTCTGAAGCTACCAGACCTTCAGAACCTTCTGCAAGTTTCCAAGGCCCATCTGCTGGCACCAAGAGTCCATGTTTGCTGTGTTTTCCCATTAAGGGTTTCTTAATCATTGTTACATACAGCACAGAGGGCAGTTAATGCCCAATTGCTTTTTACTAGTTGAGGAATTTGCAGTTCCATGTTTCTTATAACACTATGCTCTGGGGAAGATATGGCCTGGGAACCATTAATAAAATGAATGAATGCTTCGAAAGTGTTAAACCAAAGTGATTCATCACAGACATTTCCCTATTGAGGAAATGTTCAAGGGAAGTACTAAGGTCTGGGAATCAAAAGCTGTCAAAGCATCCAGACTTGATGTCACAACGGGGCTGATTTATTGAACACACACCAAGACTGATTGGTCATGGGCTTAGCTCAGACTCAGGGCTGTTTTCCAGGGTCAGTTTCTACAGGCAGAAAATCATAATGAGCTCATAAGCAGGTACAGGGAGGGTTGGGGGGCCCAACCTTTTCCCAAGTCTCTTTTTCTTTTCAAGTTGGCCCCTCTCTCTTGCTTGGTTCTGCTTGGAAGTCTATGGTAGAAGAAGAAATAATAATAATGATAATAATAATAATAAATAATAATAGCTTCTAGAATGTGGTCCTTTGGCTTTTCTTTTCAGTCAAATTATTTTTCTCTCTACAGTCAAGCTGCTTTTTGTATCTAGCAAGGGCAGGCGCATGAAACTAATGTATTACAGCTAAGCTTGCCATTTCGTCAAATCAAGGAACAACAGAGCTCAACTCTGACTGCTTTCATTCTATGCAAGAAGGGCAAAAATGGCTGAGTGACTCTTTTGTATCTCTCTTTGTGGTTCATCTTCAGATGGGGAATAAGATTCCATTGACACACCTGTAAGTCTCTTGGACAGGAAACACTCAGTGTTGGAATTTGTATTTACGAGATTTGTCAGAAGAATAACTGAGAAAAAAAGAAAAGCTAACTTTCTCTTACTCTTCTGTACCTGTCCTGGTTTGGGACATCGCTTCTTCCTGAGATTACCTTACAGGAAATAACGCTTTCTGTCAAGAGGCTGGGGGAAATCAAAGTCTGTGTACACTGCTGGGAGGAGTCCAGTTTCATCAAGACTCTACCCAGGAAGAATACAAACCTCTGGGGACCCTCCTTGCTCAGAGTTAGAAATTTACTAACCAGTTTCTCTTGTGCCCCTGTCACTTTGTAAACCTACATTTCTCAGCATTTAATGAAATTGCAACACTCCTGTGTACTTTTTTGAGTCATTTCTTTCCTATTCAAAACAGATAAAACCCATTTCCTGCCCCTTGCTGAAGATTTATAAACTGGACATTGCTGAGGAATTTCCAGGCCAGGTGAATCTTTCCTTGTCAAAAAAGAAAAGATAGCTTCTGAAACCCACAAGAACAAGGGATCGGAAGGACTTCCTGGGGTGACTGACAGAATGCGGCAGTGAACCTGCTGCAGCTGGGTTCTGATGCCACATTCAAAAAGACGCCGCATCTTTTCTTTTCTCCATGTCTGGGGCTTGACTAAGAAACCGTGAATTTGATTAGTGCAGATTAGAAAGTTAGCTTCCTAAGTATAAGACCAATAAATGGAAAACAGAAGGCTTCCGGAGCCCGGGTTGAGGCGGGTTGGTAAAAGTATAAATTGAAGAAGTTCCGGGGCTTAATCTTGGACTGAGTAAAAGATTAAAATGATATGAAAAGTACCATGATATAATGTTTAGTCAGTGGAAAACTTTCATTGAACATAGGAATATTCTCATTATTTTTGTTTTTATTTTTTGTCATAAGATGTAGGAAGATAAAGGTCAGAACCACTTCTGTTGCCCTACTTTTGGACATGCACAGTAAAATTTCCAAGATTCAAAAAATACATCCCATTCAATGTGCATATTTAATATATTCCATTACTTTTACAATCAACTTGTCCACCTAACTTGAAATCATCCTGGATTCTTTTCTTTTCAGATCAAGATGGTTTCATGATGAATTTTATATGGTATGTGCATGGATATGTTGACTTGTGTGGAAAGTGTAATCCCATACTTTGACGTGAGCTTTCAAAAGAAGGAACAAATAACGTAAGAAATATGCACTATTATTAGTGTAAATCCATAGTTAAAGCTATTATTCTTCTAGGATGGGAAGGTTTATTCCATGGTATTTGCAATAGTTTTTTGCCTTCAGTTCATTAAAGCTCCGCTCAGGTAGATACAGGATGTTCTTTTTGTTTCACCTAATTTTGGGTTTTTCCACTGTTAGCGAATGTTTTATTAACAACCTATACATATATTTCTTTTCTCTCTTTTGTTTTGTTTTGTTGTTGTTGTTGTTGTATGGTGGTGGTGGTGGGTGGTGGTGGTGGTGGTGGTGGTGTGGTGGTTTTATTTGGAGTGGGGGGTTTTCGTTTAAATAACATTTGGCAGACATTGCACATTAGATTGGTTAGGTCCTTCCATGTAGGCTGGTAATCACAAAGTTTGTTTTGTTTGCTACTGTTATTTCATTTAGGATGTGTCTTTTTACACTTCCTCTCTGTCCTCAACCATGTCGATACTTCCTATTTCAACTTTTTTTTTTTTAATCAGGTCTTCATCATAAAGTATCGAATGCCTAATCAAGTTTTGCATTTCACTTTAGAAGAACTGCATTTTCTTTCCTTCTGTTGTTTTTAGTTCTCTTGAGAACTTCACACGTGTATTTTACTCATGTTCACCACCACCCCCCTTCTGAAATCCTTCAAGGTTCATATTGCCTTCCCTACCCACCCAACTTTTGTGTTTCATTACTTTTTAAACCCAGGACAGTTTCTGTTGCAGTAAAATTAAAAAAGTTACTTTTCCCACGCTAGTGCCGCACCAGGGCCACCTGGCATCTATGGGGTATCTTTATCTCAGTGATAAAGTGTCTCACTGCTAAGCTCCATCCCTTATCACCTGCCGATGACTTCTCTCTGAGGCTGGCAGCAATCTTTCTGCCCATCTGTTTCAAGCCAGGTTGCCACCGTGCAGACATATGTATCCCAATTCTGTGGCGGCCCAGTGTGTGCAGCAACACACTCTCTTGAACTCAATTAAAGAACACACAACACAATAAACCTCTGATCCAATGGATAAACTATAATTGGGCACCTAGATAAGATACAGTTGGCTCATCGAAATACACAAAATCCTGTACACATCCATCCCTTCGAAATAGTCATAACAACCTGTAAATATGCAGAAAGAAATCTTAACATCTGCTTCCATGTTCCCTCGGCTGCTCCTCCTCTCTTCTCTCCAGTCTCCTCCTCCTCTAAAACTTTTCTCCTACCCATCCTCCCCTCTCGTCCAATCACAGGCCTCGTTCTGTCCTGTACCTGCCTTCATCTGCACAATGACATCATCCACATCCCTACCATCCCTGGAGGTTCTCCCTCTCTCAGTAGCTATCAAGTGTCAAAACTTCCTTGGTGGTTATGGACCTGTGTCCAGTGGCCCCTCCCCTCTTCACTTCAGGCTGTGATTTTTGTCTGGCATAAACTGTGTAAGTGTCCGATGCTTCAAGACTGTTTTCAGCTGATATGCTGCCGCTTCCCAGCTGAGTCTGAAACTGTGTTCCTGTAGTCATCTACCACACCTCTGCCTACTAGAATATTTCCCCCCTTTTTTGAAGTATTTCTGAGGTGGAAGGTAGATTGGTGATTACTTTTCCTCTGCATAGTGCGATAACATAGTGTGTATAGTGGAATGCAACTTCTGGGTCATTATAAGCTGATAACCCCATATTCTATGACTCAAGTATGTGGTGTCTATATCAGGTTATGGAAGGATACTCAGAGCACTGGCAATAGCTTATAAGATTTGGGGAATATATATATATATATATATATATATATATATGGAATGCTGTATATGATCTCAGGAATAAAAAGAAACATAATGGCAGATTAATCAAGGACTTCTGATATATTTTAGGGTGAAGGAATGCCTTTAATAAATTAGGAAACAATTAAAAATTTGAGAAAAATTAAAAGATGATTTGTAGTAGAAAATGGTGTCTATGAAAGAGAAAGAATCTATAAAGCAAGCTTGAAAGGATGAAGGAAGAAGCTATTAACAGATTTCTACAGGGGACTCTGAAAAGTATGCAGATATTTGGGAAATTGACAGTAATATGAACAGAAAGGATCCAGCGAGCACAATCCAAGCCCAGGGGAGACAGAATTCTAATAGAGGTGCTTAGAATAAAGCCTAGTAGACAAGGGTCAGTGCCTCAGCATGGGCCATGAGACTTCAACCATTGTTAATTTAGTTTAGCTTCAACACAAAGAAAGAATGGAAAAAGTATTTTAACACTCATAACCTGTATTTTAAACACTACAATAATTATTGATTCAACACCTTTCTCTAGCCATAAACTACCAATGACTTGAAGTCACTTAATGGTTAATGGGGAATTTTTCCTAGACTTGTTTCTTAAAACAGAAGTTCTACATACATTTTGTATAGTGGTGCACATTGTCTTTAACTCTCTTTATCTCCCATGATTATGGACAACATTATTAATGATCATTCACTCACATGAGAGTATCCTGTCTTGAAAAAACGCTGTGTATGTTTGTAACTCTAAATCCTTATTTTTGTTTTTAGGCTCATCATAATTTGCAAAATGGTGAATGAATACAAGGAAATTGTTCTTATAAAAGGATTAGAGGACATGAAGGACTATGCATTTAGAACCATCAAGTCCTTACTAAGAAAAGAACTAAACCTAACTAAAAAAATGCAAGATGATTATGACAGGATTCAACTGGCTGACCTGTTGGAGGACAAGTTCCCCCAAGATGCTGGACTAGGCAAATTGATAGAAGTGTGTGAGAGCATCGAAGAGCTTAAAGAGCTCACTGACAATCTTAAAAGAGAGAAGGCAAAAGGTAACAGTGAGCACTGTGAATGAGTGCCCACACTTTCTCCACCCTCCCCAACCGTGCTAGCTCCCTGCAGTGAACACAGCTGATGTCCCATTTCTATTGTGTACCTTGGGAACTGTAGGGGTTGAAACATCTGGAATATCTACAAGTCTGATACAAAATCCTTTCTTACAAATAAATCTGATGTATTTCGGGATAGACATCCTTTGTATTTTATTTACCGGGAGATAAATAAAATAAGGACCAATGGTTGAGTTAGAGTAGAACACAGAAGAAAAACTATAAGATAAAGTAAAACTTGAAAGAGTCATTTGAATAAAATAAATTTAATACTCAATTAACAACCTTACTCCTTCGTTAACCTCTTTTCTGGTGAGAAATACGATCTAATATTTAAGTAGAAGCCTGTATCTTAGAGATGTTAGGTTGGATGTTAGGGAAGAAGTTTCTCTTCATAAAGTAAGTCACTGGGTTTAGAATATAATAGGTTTGCTGGTATATTGCTCTGAACCCTAGCAGTTGGCATAAGGATGCTAAGGCAGGGAAACCCACAGTTTGAGAACACCCTGAGTTACACAGAAAAATGTAAACCCAAAATATAAGAAATCCAAATCCAATGTCACTACCTTGATACATCAAGTCATAATTTCTCTTTTGCTATAGTTTTGAATGATCCTCCTTAGAAGGTTACCTACTGTTATTATCATAAAAATTTCAGGTTCTTTAAGTCAGTCTGTGGTAATAAGAGGGTTAGAACTTGGTGGGATTTGATATAAACAGACGTTCCCAGAATGGAGAGGCTATGTATGCTGTACCTGAGAAGGGCAAAGATTCTCCAAGGCAGAGCCTGTACCTGACATAGTACTCTGAGCTGCCTTCTGCCTGAGAGAGGCAGAAGAAAGTAAACACATAGATACAGGAAGAGACCAAATAGTTCTTGAAATGACAGTCTTTCTGTAAAACCATTAATGAACATAAATGGAATATCAATTTAATTTTACTTTAGGAAAAGGAAATAAGTAGTTCCGAATGAACTTCAGCTGTTATAACCATTTCCCTGGGTTTGGTGTGTTTTCCCTATCCCTACAGTTCAAAAGAAAAATAAAATAAAAGGCAAAATGGCTGCGAAAAAAAGAAAGCAAGATGAACCCAGTACTTCTGAATCAAACAAAAATAAACCATCTTCAAAGGTAAGGTGGCTAATCTCTCACCAAGAAGTTTCTACTCCTCGTTAATTCTTTAGGAATATTTAGTACTCTATCTAGTCTGAGGCCCTAGTGAGAACAGAGTTCTAAGTTCTAACTCATTTAGTTTCAGATTTGCTGTGTGGTCCAACTTGTGCAGCATAACCCTCAATGATACAGGTATAAAATCGCTACGTTCCTTTTCAAAGACACTTGCTGAAAAGTGTCTGCTCTGGGATGTGGCTTCTGAAATGACGAAACCTAACATAAGAACTTTGTCATTCTACACCTGATGTTCTTCTGTCACCATGGGGATAAGTAGAGTGACATTAGTGCAATGTTTATACTACGCTAGGAGGCAATCCTAAATCTCTTGATTACAGTTTCTACTGCTGTGAGTAGAAACTGACTAGGTTCACTCTTCTAAAAGGACACATTTCATTGGGGCTGGCTTACGGTCAGAGGTGGAGGCCATTACTGCCACGGTGGGAAGCCTGGCAGAATGCAGGCATAGGGCTGGAGAGGAGCTGAGAGTTTGATATACCCACATACAACAGGAACAAAGAGTAACTCTCAGCTTGGCTTGAGCATTTGAAACCTCAAAGCCCACCCCCACTAACCCACTTCCTCCACAAACTCACAACAACCCAACCACAGGACACTTCCTAAGACACTCCCTGTTAGACAACGATTCAAATCTATGAGTTTCCGGGGGCCCTTCTTATTCAAACCAGCACACAATACAATTCATCAGTTAAGAGTGAGGTGTGTGCACCATGAAACAAATATAATTAGAGTTCATTAATAAAAGCAAAGATTCTTATGGTCTAGAAAGTATTGTGCTTTGTTTAATTTTAGAGACATGCCTAAGGCCTGAAGATAAAACTACAGAAAAGCACAACTTAGTGTGTAGAAGGCTTGGCATTCACTTTCCAACACATGAGAGAATCGAGAGAGAAAGGCAATTTTGTCTTTTTCTTCCTCTATTGTCTTTCAGAAAGAGAGAAAACAAAACACAAAAACTGAAGGTGGAAAGAAGAAGAAGCTGGCCCAGGAGCAGGCTCAGCTTCCAGAATGTTCAGGAACTGATATGAAAAACGACGAAGATTGTCTCCAGACCCCTCATAAGCCTCCACCGACACCACCCGGCGTTTCCTCAAACATGGTATCACTTTCCTATTCTCAGTGCTTGTCCCTTCCCAAAATGTATCACTGGGCTCGCTACAATCTTGGGAAAACTTTTCACTAATACCCTACTGCAAAGACTTTCCTCATTTTATTAAATAACACATTAAGATATCTAATCACAGAACACAGCCTCAGTTGGTATTGAAAAGACGAGTATTTATGAAAGGATTCTCTGCTTCCGGCTCAGAAGAAACTGTAGGGGACACAGAAAGAGACACGAGAGCATATCAACCCACCACTGTGTAGTTTCTCCTCAGCCTTTTTCCCTTTTGCTGGTGATCCGACTTTTGGGGTTATTTCAACATTCTGTGTTCTACTCAGGAGATATTTTGACATATGATATTTCCCTGTTTGGGAAGTCTTTATTCCTGTCCACTACTGACCAAATGCTCTGTAACTGTAATGGTCACTTCTGCTGAGGGTCAGCTCCAGATCCCTCCCAGGTATATCCCAAACTCTCCCTGCCATTCCTCATCAAGGGAAATGGCTTCCTGTTACCATCTTGAAGACTTCTTAATATAATTACAATGACGATAACAGTGAAAGAACATCTCCTAATAATGTATGTATTTAAAGATATCACTCTTTATCAAGTATACTTTTTGAGAGCCTGGCTGCCATTTACACAAATTCATTTTGTTACATGGAACAATTATATTGAACATTCTATGTGATCAATGTTCAATTCTTTTAACTGACAGTCCTGTTATTTAGCATGGATTGAAATCCTTAGGCATATCTAATTCTCCGTGTTCATAAATGGTGACAAAAATATAATTAGAAATGTATACAGTCCAAGAAAATTGGCGACAGTTAATGACAGTTTGGGCTTGAGTGGCATCAGCTTCACAGCAATGGCTGCATTTTAGAAAAGTTGTACCTTGAAGGATCAAAAACATAAAAAAGAAACCAGTAAAAGTGGCCATGACAGTTATGTGGACCTATTTGCATACTAACTTACTTTCAAGTTTCATGAATGGTGGACATTCAAATCTATGTGTTTATGGGGCCCTTCTTATTCAAACCATTGCACAATGCGATTCATCTGTTAAGAATGAGGTATGCGCACAATGAAACAAATGTAATTAGAATTCATTAACAAAAGCAAAAATTCTTATAATCTTGAAAATATTATGCTTCATTTAATTTAAAAGACATGCCTAAGGTCTGAAGATAAAACTATAGAAAAGAACAATTTAGTGTGTATAAGGCTTGGAGTTCAATTTCCAACACAGGAGAGAATCTAGAGAGAAAGGCACTGTTGTTCTTTCAGAAAAAGAGAAAACAAAACACAAAAACTGAAGGTGGAAAGAAGAAGAAGCTCGCTCAGGAGCAGACTCAGCTTCCAGAACGTTCAGGAACTGATATAAAAAACGATGAAGATTGTCTCCAGACCCCTCATAAGCCTCCACCAACACCACCCAGCATTTCCTCAAGCAAGGTATCACTTTCCTATTCCCAATGCTTGTCCCTTCCCAAACTGTTCTCTGGGTAGCAGCAGATGAAATGAATCCCTAAGTGGGGCAGTCTCTAGATGGCCTTTCCTTCAGTTTCTGCTCCACTCTTTGTCCCTGCATTTTCTTTTGACAGGAAGAATTCTAGATTAGTATTTTTGAGGTGGGAGGGTGGCCCCATCCCTCAAGTGGGAGCTGCACTTATCCACTGAATATGGTCTCTACAGGTTCTCTCTCCCCTTCATTGAATATTTCAGCTAATGTCCTCCCTGTTGGGTCCTTGGCATCTGGGAGTTTCTAGGGACCACCCCTAGTTCCCCCTCCCCCACTGCTACAAACCTACTTTCAAATTCCTGACCCTCTGTACTTCTCCCCCATCTCCTCCCATATCTGAACTGCTCCCATTTTCCCTCCCCCTCCTCTCTCTCTCTCTCTCTCTCTCTCTCTCTCTCTCTCTCTCTCTCTCTCTCTCTCTCTCTCATCCCTCTCTCCCTCTACTTCTGAGATTATTCTCTTCCCACAACTGAGTAGGATTGTAGCACCCAAACTTTGGTGTGTTCTTCTTTCTTCTTGGGTTTCATATGGTCTATGAGTTATGTTTATTCTGAGCTTCTTTTTGGCTAGTATCCATTTATCAGAAAGTACATGCCATGTGTGTTCTTTTGTGACTGAGTTACCTCACTCAGGATGATATTTTTAAGTCCCATCCATTTGCCTATGAATTTCATGAAATCATTGTTTTTAATAACTGAGTAGTACTCCATTGTGTAGATGTACCACATTTTCTGTATCCATTCCTCTGTTGAATGACTTCTGGGTTGTTTCCAGCTTCTGACTATTATAAATAAGGCTGCTATGAACATAGTGGAGCATGTGTCCTTGTTATATGTTGGAGCATCTTTTGGGTACATGCCTAGAAGAGGTATAGCTGGGTTGTCAGGTACACTATTTCCAGTTTTCTGAGGAACCACCAGACTGATTTCCACTGAGCAATCTCAAATGGCTGAAAAGCACTTAAAGAAATGTTCAACATCCTTAGTCATCAGGGAAATGCAAATCAAAACACCCCTGGAGATTCCACCTCACACCAGTCCGAATGGCTAAGATTCAAAAGTTCAGATGACAGTAGATGCTGGCGAGAACGTAGAGAAAGAGGAACACTCCTCCATTGTTGGTGGGATTACAAACTGGTACAACCACTACAAAAGGATTTCTAATGTTGTCAACCAACTCTCTGCTTTGGGATCAGAAGAAAGGATAGGGGAGACAGACAGAGATACAAGAGGGTATCAAGCCTGATTTCTTCTCAGCCCTTTCCCCTTTGCTGGTGACCCAAGTTTTGAGGTTATTTTCAGCATTCTGTGTTCTACTCAGGAGGTATTTTGACACATGATATTACCCTGTTTGGGAAGTCTTTATTCTGTCCACCACTGACCAAATGCTCTGTAACTGTAATGGTCACTTCTGCTGAGAGTCAGCTCCAGATCCCTCCCAGGCATATCCCAAACTCTGCCTGCCATTCCTCATCAAGGGGAATGGCTTCCTGTTACCATCTTGAAGACTTTTTAATATAATTACAATGACGATAACAGTGAAAGAACATCTCCTAATAATGTATGTATTTAAAGATATCACTCTTTATCAGGTATACTTTTTGAGAACCTGGCTGCCATTTACCCAAACTTCGTTTTGTTACATGGTACAACTGTACTGAATACTCTATGTGATCAAAAACATACAAAGAAACCAGTAAAAGTGGCCATTACAGTTATCGGGACCTATTTTCGTACTAATGTGCTTTCATATTAAAGCTAAATTTATAATTGTTATAGTATTATACTTCTAAGATTAGAAGATTATAATGAAGACCCTAACTTAATCTGTTGCCTGAAGTACAAGTGTTTCCCACACCCACACACATAGTTTAATTTAACTGGAATGATGATCATTTTAAGGATCTAAACAAAAGTTTAAATGAGTCCAGATAGGTTTCAGGCATACTCCAGCACTGTGTCCACTGAGTTATATCCCCATATACCAGAATTCATCTATGTGGTCCATTATTTTATGGTATCTGTCACACAACTTCGTTCACATTATTTGAAAGTGTGGGGACTAGGATCCCTGTGTGCTAAAGAGAACATATATAACAAAGATTGAATATTTAATGATTTTTGAAAGTCTACATGAAGGAAAGTCCAGAAATATGAGCCAATTTTACTACAGGCCTAGCCTCCCACAAGTTAACATGGAGTTGAACCAGATTGAATAAGATCTGGTGAGTTTTCTAAGATATTTTGCCAGGAGCCTCCCAGCCCGGAGACGGGGTAGTGGTCAATGCACAGAGTAGGACTCTGGTGATGGCTTTAAAATCTAAGGGTCTCGGGACTTTACACCTCTCTAACCGTACTGAAATGCTGATGATAACTTCTAAAATGTCCTAAAAAACTGTCTTGCTCTCTAAAGCTGCTGATTTAAGTGACTGACACCTGTAGTCTAACAGCAGGGATGAAGTAATGTGGCCTTTGTTGTAACTCAGCAGGAACTGTGCAGCTCTAACTTTCAGCCTGCCAGTCGGAAGTCACAGTAAGGAACAGGGATACTTAGAAAAGTGATTATAGCATTTATTACTGAGTTGTAAAAAGTTTCCTATGAAAGCTACCTAAGGGGAAAAGCAGAAAGGTTCTAAGTGGGGAAAGGGAGAAATTCTTCCAGGAGGGGAAAAGGAAAAATTTCTTCTTTCTCCTCTTTGTCCTCAGTATTTATACATCTTTCAGAATACACGATCACATTTTAAAAAGTTTATCACAAGTTCACACACAAAAAAAATCAAATCATAAATTGAAATAGAAGTTTACAACAGAGGATGTTTACGTGCTTGTCCATTAGGAGTAATTATCTGGCTAAAATCCATCACCTGTAACAGCCCCACAGGTTCCCTGAAGGTTTAAAACCAGAACTAAGTTATTAGTGAAGTTTTGTATAAATAAACCTAGTCAATATTTTAATCTTCTGTCCTAGCACCTATAATAAATCATTAGTTCCTTCTTTATGACCTTTGGTTAATTGTTTTACAACCTCTTGGAATGTGCTCTGAGTAGGAGAAAGTCTTAGTTACCATCTAAGAGCAATTAACTGGTGGCATTTGGGAGACTGGCAGAGTTCTCACTGAAGTTTTGACTATCAGAAGAGGACCTAATAGCAGTCCCACTATAAAAGAGTTTAATTAATCACCGATATAATTTTAGGAATTCTTATAGGATCATCATTAAGACTTAAGAAGTCAAAAAGGGATGGGCTATTACTTAATGATTGTTATATATGTTTAATAATAGCAGGAAAAGCATATCAACAGCAGGGATCTTTCCTAAAATGAATTCTCCTATGGCCTTGCCTTATAAGAGCGACCTGTCACAGATTATGTAATAATCTGAAATAGGCCATCTCAGGAAGATCACCTGCTAGTTATTAGCTTGTCCCATTATGGCTCCTGACAATATTTTGAACAAGGATTCCATTCCAGACCAATGACAATTCAATAACTGGCTTTTAAGAGAAATTGTAATATTGAATATGAAGGGAGTGGGCTAAGTGTTAGAAAACCCTATGTATGGGTTAAAATACTTCCTTCAGCCCAGGAGAAAACTAACAGGGTAAAGGTTCTCTTTTCAGAAAGGAAAAAGAAAAGATGTACTTGGTTTGGTTTTTAAAAACCATTAAGCAGGACTAAAAATTATATCTCAATCCTATTTTCCTTTAGAAACAGAAAAACACAAACATCAAAAATCATAGTATCATAAAGACAAAGGGTCTCCAGGAAAAACAGCAGCTCGTAGAATTTTCAACAACCAGCAACTTCCCAGCTTCAAGTGAAATCCAGACTTTTGAAGGACATCCAGCCATTGCTCCTAGCAGACGTCAGTCTTCTCATAAGCCTCTAGAAGCACACGTGGATTTAAAGACGTCCCCACGCTCTCCAACATCACCTTGCCAGAATTTCCCATTGTCTCCAGCCTCAGACTCCAGCATCCACCTGAACTCTCATGTGCCTTCTACACTGTTTGGTGGTGTCCAGGTTCCTCATGTACCATCAGCAACAGCACTCAGTAATGTTGGGGTCCCTCTTACGTCTTCAAAATCAGTGTTCCACTCTTCCAGTGCTCTTCAGAAGTCTCCAATAACAGTATCCAGCAGCATCCAGGACCTTCCCCTTCCTACACCAGCAGCACCAAATAGCACAGAGGCTCCTCAAAGGCAAGCAATAGCAACCAGAAGTGTCCAAAATACCAGAGTGCCTTCAGCAACACTGACAAGCAAAGCCCATCCCATAAAGATGCCTCCTCCAGGAACAGCATCCAACAATGCTCAGGTTCCTCATTCTCTAGCAACCACGTCCAGAAGCATCTCTGTCGCACAGAGAACATCTAGTAGTGGTCAGGCTCATAACTCTGCTACAGTAAAAGCATCCAAGAATGTCCAGGCCCCTCGAGAATATATACCAAGCGTACCCAATTATTTCCAGGCTTCTCAGGCACCTCCATCAGCAACACCCAGTAGTGTTACAGCTCCTCAGGTACCTAGGTCAATAGATAGAAGCAGAGCCCAGGCTACTCAAATTCATCCAGGAACAGGATCCATTCCTGCCCAAGCTTTTTATGTTCCTCCATCAACAATGTCCAGAAGTGGGTGTGCCACTCAATTGATACAAGAAGCAGCATCCAGTACTGGGAAGGCCCTTCCCCGTCCTAAAGTAGAAGCATCCAGGAAAGTCCAGGCACCTCCGATGCCTTCAGCAACAACACCCAGAAGTCTCCTGGCTCCACATGCAGCTTCATCAACAGCAACAAGATACAGTAGTCCATCCAGGGTAATGATCTCTTCTAACAATATAATGACCCTGATTAGCACAAACTTGGAAGGCTTCTTCATTAATCTATATGTACATGCTATTTTTATTCAAATAATCACTAAGTTTTATTGTGTATAGTTACTGACCCCTTCCCTAGATTCAACTGTAAAATACACTGTATGCTCTTCTCCACTGAGAAAATGTCTAAGTCGGTGATCACCCGGTCATTCCAATTCTGTCAGGAGTATAGTGAGACACTTGATTTAATTTTACATCTTGCACTTTTTGTCAAGGCGTTGTTTCCATATTGTGAACTACTGCTCATTATACCGGAAATGTACCTCCTGATGACAGAACACACTCATGAGGAATCACAGCAAAACCCTGCCACCCACAGGGTGAAGTCTGTGTACATTTCTAGGCCAAACCATAGAGAGCGCCGCTAGTTCATACCCGCCTCCCTGTGCTGATACCCAGGTTGGCTATACTTGCCAACATGCCTCCTCTTTCAGTCCTTCAGTGTTACCTCCATTTCAACGTGTTTTCCTGATACACAGAAATGGAGGTGGACACTGAGGAGGTGGTCAAAGTGAACTACCTTCATGCTTTTTGTCTGGTTCCAGGATTTTCTTCAATGCCTGTTATTAGGCAAAAAAAAAAGAGCTTCTAGCCTGAACCCTTGCTGCTTAACAATGTTTGAGATGATCTTCCTGTGGCTGTCTACCTAACCCATTTGCAAAAAAAAAGTTCTAATTTTTTTCTTAGAAAATGTTTTGAATTGAAATCTTCAAAATGTTCCTAGATAGAAAACTTTACTAGAGCATTGAAGGCGTTGGATTCATTCCCCCAGAAGTACAAATATAATACCTTAATCTACCAGGTATAATTTGTATGGACTGGAATCACTGGGTTGTGATTTAGGTTAATTTTAAGTAAATATTTAGGTAAATATACATTTCTTCCTTAAGCTAGGTTGTAGAATGGCAACCATTGATTATATGTTCCCCTTTCTATTCAGTGGGATTGTTCCTTATGATCTGTCTGAACTATATAATTTTATGCCATGTGTGTTCCATGTAGACACCAAGGAGAAGAGCTGTACCAAAGGAGCCCTCTAGGGAAGAAGGTCACCACCAAGGTCCCAAACACGTAATGGTGTTGAAAGTAACGGAACCATTTATATACGACATGAGAGAAGGCAAAATGATGTTCCATGCCACTGTGGCTACTGAGACTGAATTCTTCAGGGTGAAGGTATTCGAAATAACTCTAAAGAGCAAGTTTGCCCCAAGAAAGATCATTGCCATATCTGATTACTTTGGGTGCAACGGGTTTCTGGAGATATACAAACCTTCCTGTGTGTCTGATGTGAACATTAACCACACGATGGTTGTCCCAAATACACTGAGGCAAAGAGCCAACGCAACTCCGAAAATTTCTCATCTTTTCTCACAAACAAGAGGGACATTTGTGAATGGAGAGTACGTAGTAACTAAGGTAAGCCATAGCATTATTTGTAAAATTTCTTCTGCCCTCTGAGATTTTAAATGTTAATTTGCTCAACTTGCTTAACACAGGAAATCATTGCCTTCCATAGCAGAAAGAGACCAGGCAAGGTTGCCTCACTTTTGGGATTTCCATGGTCTCTTAATATTCTTCTCCTCAATGCACCACCAGGAATTCTTTAGAAAGAAATGTATCAATAATCTTTGGTATTTTCCTGGCTATGACAATCCATCTACCCTCACCCTAGTCCCAGACACTGTTAGTTTATAGCACATTTTCTTTTTAGATTTTATTTCTTTGATAGTTTCCTTACTCAATTGTGAATAAACTCCTAGCCTTGCTACAGTTTGAAATGATGAGTTTAAGAAACCAAATAGATTATTCTGCCCCAGAGTGAAGCCATGTCCAACAAGCCAGGATTATATCTTTAATGAGTTCTCATTTTCATATTCTTTCTTCTTTCAAGATCTTTTGATAGATAATGTGACTACTGTCTTAAATAATAAAAGAGGGGTTTAACAGGAAAGTTTAATTTCAGAGTTTATAAGTAGATACAATGAAAGTGGGGAAATTTAAAGAATTCTATAACTTTGGAGTGTTTCATTAAGGGCCAATAATACCAATTCATTTGTATACTTGTTCACTGTTGTTCAATGTATGATTTCTTAATCCCACGTATATGAATACAGTCATGGCTTTTTACTTTTTTATCTATGCTGTCTTCGGCTGTGCTGGTACATTTGGTTACACAATAAGTAAACTAAGTGGGATACAAACTAAAACATAGAAACTAACTAAATGCTGTAATGACTAAACCTTTGTGAGATTTGGAGTAGAGTGAATCAAAATGTACACTGAGCAAATGTTATCCATTTTTAAAGGAGTTGTGTGTGTGTGTGTGTGCATATGTGTGTATGTGTGTACATGTGTGTTCATGTGTTTATATGTGTGTCCATATGTGTATGTGTACACACGTGTGGGCATGTATGTGTATGTGTGCATGTGTGTGCATAGGTATCTTGTCTGTCTATATAGCTGTTTGTATATTTGTCTGTGTATCTGTTTCTTGGGCTATGTCTTTGTTTCCTTTTTCCTGTTAGTTTGATTTGCTTTATTCTTATTAGTCTGTCTTTTTTAATTGCTGGTTCATTTTCTTAAGAGAGAGAAAGATATAGGGATGTCAAGATGGGACGTATCTGAGAGGAGGTGGGGGAAAGGGAAGATATGATCAGAATATATTGTGTGAAAATAACTTTATTTTCAATAAAAGTTAAAATAAATTAAATAAAATGGGCTTATAATAATGTCGCCCAAACTCACAATGAGCTACAAGTAGCCTTTTTTCTCACACCTCTTGGATGTCCCTACATAATCTTCAAGGTAATCAGATGGGTTTTGTGGTTTACTTCAGTTGTGTTTTGGGGTGTTTTGTTGTTTTTGTTTTTGTTTTTCATTTTTCATCTTTTCCTTGGGATCCTTAATAAATCTCAGCTATTCTGATATGCCACCACTAGTGCTTAGGAAGATACTTATTTTTCCTAAAGATATCCAGTTGATAAAGACCACAAGCTGGTAAAGCTCAAGTGGCTTTCAAGGGCTGAAGAGCTGGTTCAGACCTTAAAGGCTAGGCTCGCAAATAGAACCTCAAAAGTGATTTCCAAGAGAAGGTCTGTTCACTGGGACAACCTAACCTTTCATTCCTGTAATCCTGCTTTTTCCTATCTGTTTATTTTGCCTATGAGGGCTGAGAAGAAACCCAAAGGTCATAAAACTGGTATGGAGGTTGGAAGGCAAGTTTCAGGAACGGGTTCTCTCCCTCTACCATGAGTCCTGTAATTGAGCCCAGGTCATCAAGCTTAACCACGAGCAGCCTTGAACACTGAGCCATCTCACTGGCACTTGTAACTACAGTTCTAAACCTAAGAACCACAGTTGCCTTGTTGGGGACAGGTTTATGTTGACAACATTTTGCTTCTCGTAGATGTGACATGTTTGACATATGTCCTAGAAGATTCGATGTTAATTTGCTTTTGTTTTTGTTTTTGCTTTCAGAAAATTGAGAGGAGTAATTTCATTTACTATGAAATTGAAGATGATACAGGGAAAATGGAAGTGGTGGTCCATGGACGACTCACCAATATCAGGTGTGAACGAGGCAGTAAACTTAGACTTGTCTGCTTTGAATTGACTTCCGCTGAAGATTCATGGCAGCTGAAGTCTGTAAGTCACAGTTATATGCAGGTACGTGCTGTAGGAAACACCATTCTTCCTAAGAATATTATATTTTTTAATACCCTAGTAAAGCTTGACTATTGGCATTACATAGAAAATCCAATAGGTGGGTGAAAATTAATGTTTGCTCATATAACATATAAGCTTCCTTCCATTATTTTTATAAGGGTTTTTAAATCATAAAAAGGAAAACAAATTCAGAAAGATTCAAACATTGTTATATGTTTAACTAATTGATTAAAAAAAAACTATCCCATTTATCAAAGCAGAGGGAATAATTGATAGGAAAATTAAGGAGTTTGTTTCAAATTCTGACTCTGGTTTTTCTAATTGATCAAAGACTAAAGCTCAAACAACCTCGGGGTCTCCCTTTATAACATGCAAATACTTTCTGTTGCAGAGGATCATGGGCAGAAATCATAAGTTTCCAAAGGATGCCCTGAGCAAATCAGATGACAAGGTGTTGCAATAAATCTCCAACCGTAATAAGCACATGTAAAGAACACACCACACCACACCACTCACTTATGTTGTTTATAAGCTGCACACCTAGATTGGGCAGATCTACACTACACTACTCTATTCCTCAGCTATGAGATCCCTTGCCATTCGCGGTTTCTCCAGGCCACATGATTCTGCTCCATCTTCCCTCCACCTCCTTTTCCTCTGTCTTCCTCTGTCTCTTCTTTCTCTTTGTCTGCCTCTCTCCTTCTTCTCTTCCCTGCTCTAAAACCTCCAGCCCGACCTTTCCCTTCCACAGCCCTATCACAGGCTCTAGTCTTTATTTGACCAGTTAAAATGGGGAGAAGGTTTACATGGAATCACCTAAGTATGTGATCCACTCCTTCGTCAGGGCAGCCTCTCTTAAGGAAGCAGAGTTAATATCAAAATACAAACAATACCAGGGCAATCCACAACAACAAGATGCTAAAATCCACACTCCTTGTCAGACTTACGCACATCTGTGTGGGATTCTTTTTATATACACACACACAACACTATTATAATGTAAACAAAAGAAACATAAGTAATGACTTCTTTATTCACATAGAAATGCTGTTACACTACCATTGTTCTCCAAACCATCAGTCATTAGCCAAAATTCCAAACCTTCCCCACTGGCAGCTGCACCAGAAAAGCCTTTTTCTCCCTCTTCCCAACCTCCCTGTTCAATGAAACTCTGCAACTCAGTCCTTACCTGAGGTCTTGCAGCATTTTCTTTCCCCCTGTACCTCTGTAACACACCCTGCCCTTCCACCTATGCTCAAACTGTAGGAGTGACTAGTTAATTTTACAATCCCAAGCAAGGGAAGTAAGCTGACTGCAGGACAGAGATGCATTTAAGATCAGAATGAGAAAAGGGCATATGGGAGGTAGGTGAGTAGTCAGCAAGAAAAGTCGAGAACTGGCTGCATTTCGACTGATCTGACTTCATTGTTTTCTTCTTTAAGGTCATCAGTGCCAGAATGTAAAGGAAAGCCAGTCAACTGACATTCAGTTATGAGAATCTCTCTGGAACCATACTTCTGAAAACCTGGATGTCAGTGATACTGTTTGCGGAGATAAGACTCAAGTACAGAAAATAAATGTGCATGTAGCCCATTGAAATACCAGCCCTTTAAAAACCAGCTCTTAATTTTAGGAAATTGTGCTTTCTTAGATTCTTTATACATTTTTCTTTGATCTAAATTTCATATTTTGTTTCTATAACTTCTATAATTATTGATTTGTAAGTTTTATACTTAAAATGTAAACACACACACACACACGTTTTCTATAAAGCAGTGTACCTTTGAGAGGATCTTTGAACTGTTTGAGAATTGCTGTAAAATAAAAAGTTAGTGACTCCTAGATATAACTAGAGAATGCAGGCTGCAAATGTGACAAAACATGTTCAGGAGCAAATAGACTATGTGTTTTCTGCCCATAAAAGTCAAGGTATTAATAAGATGCTGGAGAAGCCTGAATCAGCCTTGAGTGTAGTTTCCAAAATTAATATGCTGAGTATAGGACGAAACCTTTATGCTGAGTACTGGAGAGTTTAGTCATTTGGAAAAATCCTGCCCCCATGAGGTGTTTGGGGTGGGGTGTACTATTTTCAACGGAAAAGAATCACACCGTCAATTCCACAGTGAAATAAAATCACTGGAAAATTTTAAAGCAAAATGAAGAAGGTTTATGATAAGGGAAATCAAAGGAATTAAGAAATTAGTATTCCCAGAGAGGCCTGTCTAGAGTATTGCATTCTCTCACTGCTGTGAAAACTTACTTGACAAAAGCGACTGAAGGAACAATGGGTTTATTTTTGCCCATGCGTTAATGGTGGAGAAAAGTGAGGTGGCTGGTCATGTACCTGCAGGAGGAAGCAGAGAGAGGTGAGTTCTAGAGTCTCTCTCTCTCTCTCTCTCTCTCTCTCTCTCTCTCTCTCTCTCTCTCCTTTCTTCCACTTTCTTTTTACTTTCTTCAGTTAAGGACCTGACCCTATTCAATGATACCATCCACACTTAAAAGATGAGTGTTTGCAAATTCCTTAGCACAGTCTAGAAAGCCCCCAACCCCTTGCACATGCTCAAAGGATTCTCACAAGTGATTCCTGATTCTATCAGGTTTACATTCAATAGTCACAGTCAAACCGGGCAGTGATATAAAATGGAGGTAAGAAGCACAGATAGGGCTTCAATAGAAATATAGGCAGGAAGAGGCAAAAGCTAAGAGTGCCTCTCTCATCTTATAAATCCATATCTTATTCCCAATTCTAATGATACTGGAAATTTGTACTTAATAGGATGCGTTTAATTCACAGTCTCTTCTCATCAATAGATTAATGTCACTAGGAAGCATTTGTGGGAGGACCTTCTGTATGTTTGTTTTCCTTGTATTAGTTGTTTAGCTTAGCTTTGCTCTTCCAACATGTGAGGGTGAGACAGACTACTGTTTAGTACCTTGAAACTCCACTTTTCTCATCCTATAATCACAATGCAGTTTCTAGCCAGAGATTATTATCCACGACTACTGTGTACACACACCATTCTGCAAACATTGCATCAGAAACCTATTGGCAGCGTGGAGACCCACACACATCAGATTGCAAATATGTGTGTATATATATATATATATATATATATATATATATATATATGCTGTGAACCTTGAAAATGATTAATGGCCTTAGGAATGCCTTCATTAAAACCTTACTTATATTCAAACGTGTCACAGAAACTTCTTGATACCGTGCAAGATAGCTAGGTCCAGCCTAGACTAGTTTGAGTAAATGTACATTCAGACAAACAGTGTCTTTAAAGTGAACTTTTATGATGGATACCTGTTTACCACCTCCTTCCTATGTATACCTGTGTGTACATAATCAAACTGCTCTGTGGAAAGGGACATGCACAAGGAGTAAATGTCTACCTGGTCTAAGCCCATCTGTTGAAATAAAGACTCAGCTGTGTTACATCCCTTCAGCAAAACAACTCCTCCTCTTGAACTCCTTGAAAGAAACTCCAAGCAAAAACTGGAACCTGGGAATACCTTTACTTATATGGCCCACAGTTGCTCTCCTCACATTATTGCCTTCTGATCTGGACTGTTATTTGCTTTGAAGAACATTTCACTGCTTCTATACAAATCTGTGTGAGCTTTTACCCCAAAGCTTTGAATAAAAGGGCAAGATTTTGGAAACCCCTGGCTTAGCCTCTGACCATCACCATATCTATTAACAAGGATACAGAAAGAATTAACAAACCTCATCAAACACCAAAGATCAGAGCTTGGATTTCCAGGCTTCCAGAAGTGTTGAGTAATGCATTTATTCTTCTATAACACGCTACCTGTAGTGTTCTGATACAACACAAAACGGACTATGGATGAAAGTGTGTTTTTTGTAATAGTCTGACACAGAGAATTGTATCTTACATAAACCTAAACTTTATATATATATATATATATATATATTATATAATATTATATATATCTAGAAATGCTATGCAATAAAGACAAGGGTGACAGTCGGCTAGAAGTGTCCTATATCTATGTTGTGGGACAATATTCCTGGGGAGATGTGAATAAATGTCTACTCAGCCCAGGCCAAAGTTGAGATTCAACCCAAGTCCAATTTTGTGAACCAATAGGATTTATTTTTATTGTGGTTTTTATAAGAATATTGATGAGGCATTACTTATAGGAGCAGAAATGACCCAAAGATAACAATGTTGCCAGTCCACCCCAAAATGAGTAACAGCTCACAAGAGCTAGAAACCTGGAGTATCCTTCACAGCCTGCAGTCAGTACAATGCACTAGACAGTACCTTCCTCAGGAAGCTCAGTGGCTCCGAGCCTTTTCCGGGCAGCTTGGCTCATCTCTACTTTTTCTGGTGTATTTAGCTTGTCCTAGGGTTCCTACAACATACCTGATAGTCTATACATTTTGGGGGAGAGAGGACACTATTATATCTGGTTTCAGAGACTTCCTGAGGTCTCTGAATTGTTCACTTCTTGACCTTAATGATCCTCCAGGCAGGGGGAGGTTTCACCCATTCTTAGAATACCCTGCTATTCTGCATCCTTTTTAATACCCTTTGTCTTAGCAAGCTTTACTCTAAGATGAAAGATTTTGATCTGGGAGGAAACTATTATATAATAGTCTCTCTGATGTTTATATAAGGACTTACCTTCTCTCCTGCTTTTAGTTTTGCCAGTCAAAGTGGAGAGAAAGACCAGTAACATTGTTATCAATGACTTTTGGGCAAAAGAAAACGTAGACTGCCAGGCACAGTGATGGCGTGGTTGTTACAGTGGTAATGCTGGTATCCACCTGCTTTCAATTTGGATTTGAGGCTTGTTACACAAGAGAAGTTCATACCTAGTGTTATACACTTTGTTAAAACCTCTCACCTGGAGGTCAGTAGGCCCTAGAGAGGAAACATAAAATGTATTGTCAGTTTTCCTTTAAAATATTCATATTTCTATCCACAGATTAGTGCTAGTCTGAGCCCCTGTCAGAGAAGCTGCTTTTTACAGTGAGTTGCTATTAATTCCAATGACTCAGAACTAGGAACAGGCTATGTGATTGCAGTTTGGTTCCTTAATTAGCAGGTATTTGAATTTCCTCTTTAATCGGGACTTCCTTGAGCAAAAGGACTGCCAGTGACTTAGCCAGTCAAAGACCCTTATATCAACTCTGGCTGTTTAACACTGTACATATAGGTTGAGAAAAACGGCATGATTTTAGCTCATGTCTTCAGCCTTCAAAGGTGCAGCTTCAATGATTTCTTTTTTCAAATACTTCATATCAGGCTTTTGTTTGTCTGTCATAAAATTTGAAGAATCTACATGAACTGGGAATCATTTCCATGTAGGCCAGAGCAAGAACACTTTCTCAACACCTAGTGGAAAGACTCCCATGACTGGTGCAAACAAGAAGTTTCACATGTATGCGATGCACACTGTGACAGCTTTACACAAATCCTTCTCTAGCTGTTATTAGCAAGTAGCTTAAGATCACTGTGTGGACCTAGGAGAAACTGTCCTATGGAAACCTTTATAGAATTATGAGATTAATCCCAGTAAAGGGATTCATTAAAGTGTGTTCTTTCCTTTTCTCCTTCTTTCCTCCTTTCTTTATTTCTTTTTCTTTCTTTCTTTGTGTATTTATTTATTTCCTTCCTTCCTTCCTTCCTTCCTTCTTTCATTTCATTTTTCAGCTTTGTTTGGTAGTGAAAGTCATGCTGGTTACATGACAAAAGAATCAGCCCCATTCAGTCACTCCTGCTACCCCATCTCTACCCCTTTGTGATTCTGATGATTCAAAAAACTTCTCTTTAACAGGGATTGCACAGCCACCATATTTAACTGAAATACCCATTGACTACCTGTGCCTTTCTTCCACTCCTCAATTCTGGTCTAGTCAGAGAGTACTCTTTGCACAGCTGCTGACTTCCCCCTTCAGCTCCTGAACATAACCCACCTCCTTCAATATGGGACTTACTTCCATCCACAGTCATAGCCAAAGTAACCCTAGTTTTGCCTCTACTCATCTTCCTGGAGCTGGACCCTAAGTCCTATTTAAGAGAACCATGGAGCTAACCCTCTTTTCCTTCCCACATGTTTTAAACCTACAGGTTGCAACTCCTTGGGGGTTGAATGCCCATTCACAGGTGTTGCCTAAAGTCATCTGCATGTCAGATATTTACATTATAATTCATAATAATAGCAAAATTGTAGCTTTCAAGTAGAAATAGAATTTATGATTAAGAGTTATTACCACATGAGGAACTGTATTCAAGGGTCTTAGTGTTAGGAAGGTTGAGAACCACTGTGCTAGCCTAATAGCCATACCTCCCACTGCACCAATTCTGGACTAGTTGGAGTCTGAACATTAATACCCGGAGTGACCCCAAGACTGAAAACTAAGCATTATTTTCCTTGTCTAATCTTTCCTCTTTGGGCAACAGCAACCAAAAAACTGAAAACCTACCAGATATCTACACCAAAAAACACTTTACATGTCATAACTACAGATACTTGGTTCCCGGTACAAAATCAAAAACAAAAATAATCAATACAACATACCTTCTCCTTAAGCTACCAACTGTATTGTAAGAAGAGGAGTTTAGCAGAAAGTCATGACAAGGAGTTTAAAATAGCAATTGTGAATATGCTGAAGGACCTTAAAAAATAATGAATAAATACCTCATTGAAGACTGTGAAAATACAGTTGGATTAATTAAGAAAAACAATTAAAGACATGAAAGGAGAACAAAACAAAGAGATAGAATGACTAAAGTAAAGAAAAGCTAAAGTAAAACTCAAAGTGAAAAAATTAGGAGTTAAATAGAAAGCCTCACCAACAGATTAAAAGAATGGAAGAGAGAATTTCAAGTCTTGAAGACAGGTAGAAGCAATGGATATCTGCATCAAAGAAAAGGTTAAATCTAAAATAATCTAAGCACAGAACATCTAGGAAATCTGGGATATTATGTCAAAGAAAAATATCATATGAATAATAGACAAAGAAGAAGAAGAAGAAGAAGAAGAAGAAGAGAGGAGGAGGAGGAGGAGGAGGAGGAGGAGGAGGAGGAGGAGGAGGAGGAGGAGGAGGAGGAACCCAGGTGAGAGGTACAGACAATATTTTAACAAGAGCATTGGTAAATTGCTGCACTAAAGAAAGAGATGATTATCAAGGTGCAAGCAGCATACCGACAGGAAAGAGACAGGACCAGAAGAGAAACTCTCCATGTTATATAATAATTCAAACATTAAATGTACAGAACAAAAAAGATATTAAAAGTTTCATGGGAAAAAGACTAAGTCACTTATAAAGGCTGACCTACTAGAATAAATCCTGACTTTCAATGGAGACTCTGAGAAGAAAGGTCAGGGCAAATGTTCTAGAAACTCTAAAAGACCACAGATGTCATCCTAGACTGTTATACCCAGAAATATATTTAAATATTGCTGCATCTAATCTGACCCCTATTGGTTAAAACTGATAGAAACAATTGATAAATATAATATATATATATATATATATATTATACAATCTACAGAGAAAGAGAGAAAAAAACATTTCATGATAAAAACAACTTTTAGTATTTTCCCTCTACTAAGCCAGATCTATAGAAAACACTACAAAACTCAAAAGTCTTAATATGAAAGGTTAATACACCCAAGAGGACACAAGGAATAAAAAACCCAGAACAGTTCATCAGAAGAGGGAAAAATCCACTATAACAAATAATTAATGAATAATTAATTAAGAAATTAATAAATGCTGTTCGGTAATAACCCTCAATATTAATGGTCTCAATTTATCCAATAAAAAGACATATACTAACCAATTCGATTAAAAATCAGGATCTATCTGCTGCATTAAATAAAAACATACTCTACCCTCCAAGATTCCACCATGAATTTAGAGTAGAAAAATGGAAAATGGTGTTCTAAGTAAATGGAACCAAGAGGCAAGCAGGGTGTAAAAACTATTTTAATATTTAATAACACAGCCTTTGAGTCAAAACTAATCAGAAGTAAAAAGAAGGGCATTATATAATTATTAAAGGAAATCATACCAAGAAAATATGTCTTAACATTTATGCACCAGATATGATGTTACTGAAATTTGTTGGGCCCTACCTTGCTGTTTCCCTTCCCCCTCATTGAGCCTTAGCCTGCTATAGCAAGAAGTTGTTTACACCCTTGCCAGCTGCTCTCGGCCCTGATTTGGGCCTGGGACTTTCCACAACACAGATTTTTCCTGTTCTCCTGTTTTCCTGATTGGGGATTTTCACCTGCTTTGCTGTTTTTCCACAGCTTTTGCCTCTGGTATATAAGGAGATCTCAGTAAAGCCCAGACGGCATTCTTTTAATACGAATGACCCGAGTGTGTGTTTCTTCTTAAATCTTTCAGGCCTACTCCCGGTTCTCAGTGTCATGACGTCGTCAGAAATTCATAAAAGAAACATTACTACAGATAAAATTATATATTGAGCCTAGCATAATCATAGCGAGTAACTTTAATATGCAACTGTCACCAATAGACAGGTCATTCAGACAAAAATTACCAGCGAAATTTTGGAGTAAACTAACATTATAAATCAAATAGACCTAACAGACATCTACATAAAATGCTATCCAAATGCTGAAGACTATACTTCTTTCTCAGAAGTCCATGGAACTTCCTTCAAAATTTACCACATATTGGGACATAAAGCAAGTCTTATCAGATATAGAAAACTTGAAATAATACCTTGCATTCAATCTGATCCCCAATGACTAAAACTGCAAGTCAACCATAGAAACAACAGGAAATATAGAAAGCCATGTGTTGGGGGTTGGTCTTGTACATTGTATATTCAGACGCTAATTTCTATACGTAGGCATCTCTCTACAGTCCAGATGATGCTATAGTCAAGTATCTCTGGTCTCTTTGTTATGTAAAATTTGTTCTTTATCATCTCTGATGGGATAATAAAGAGCTGATTCAGTCTATGCTTGGGCAGAGGAGATAGGAAGAATGGACTTTAGATCCCAGTCAGGGTTCTAAGTGGAGAGAAAGGAAAAAGAAAAGAAAAAAAAAAACACAAAGAGAGAGGAAGGAGTGAAGAGAACATGTGGTGGGACCAAGAGGATTTGCAATGAAGTCACAATGAGAAAGTCAATATGTGGTCACATATGGAGTAGAGCAAGCCAGACAAGATTAGATTCGCAAGTAATGAGGCATTTGTCTGGGTAATAGCCTTACAGGGTTAGAATAGTTTAGAAACTGCCAAGAGCTTATTAACAAAATATAGGTGTCTGTGTCATTTACTCGAGAGCTAAAATTGTCTAGAGAAAGTATAGAAATTTCCTGCAGTTATTCAGAAGCAAAGGGGGCTATAACTCCCTCCCCCAAAGCATTGCATTACACCCATAGACCCATAGAAGGTAAACAACTCTCTGAGGGATAAAAACTGGGTCAAAACAGAAATCGAGAAAGAATTAAACATCTTTTAGAATTGAATTATTTAAAAAAAAAAAACATAATCACACTCATGGGAACCAATGACAGTAGTTCTAAGAGGCAAGTTCATAGCACTAAGTTTCTACATAAAAAACCTGAAGAGGTACCATATTGATAATTTAGTGATGGATTTGAAAGCTCTAGAAAAACAAATAGTACTCAAAAAGAGTAAACAGATGTAATCAAACTCAGGACTGAAACCAAAAAACAGAAACAATGATACAATTACAATGAAATCAATAAAATGAAGAGTTGGTTCTTTGAGAATATCAACAAGATTGACAAATTTTTAGTCAAATTAACAAAATAAAGATAGAGTAAATGGAAATTAATAAAATTAGAGATGCAAAGGGAGACATTATAACAGATACTGAGAATTCAAAGATTCATAAGAACGCACTTAAAAAGTCTATGATCCACTAAGCTAGAAAACCTAAAAGAAATGGATGAGTCCTGTGATACAATATATTTCTAAAATTTAATCAATATGAAATAAATAATTTAAGCATAACCATAACCCATAGTGAAATAGCCTCAGTAATTAAACATCTCCTAATTCCAAAACTCCCAGGGCTAGATTAGTAAAGAATTTTATCTGATCTCCAAAGAAAAGCTAACATCAATCCTCAAAGTAGAAACTCAAAGGACATCTTCTAATTCATTTTATGAATGTATTGTTTCCCAAATATCAATTCCACACAAAGTCTTAGTTATGGGAAAATGGATTGACCAAAATTTTATATGAATATAGAAAGAAAAATCTTATTGAAATACTTGGAAACTGAATCTGAGAACATATAAAAGTGATTATCAACCAAGATCAACACACAAAAAAGCCAGTAACCTTCAAATGACAAACTGACTGGAAAAGAAATCAGGGAAACAGTGCTTTTCACAGCATCCAAAACCAAAAATTATAAGCTGCAATGACCCTAACCAAACAATGAAAGACTTCCTAACTAAACTTTTCAGAAATTGGATAAAAAAATTGAAGACACCAAAATATGGAAAGATGGCCCATGCCCAGGGGCTGGTTGAATGAATATTATGAAGATGTCCATCCCATCAAAACTAGATTCAATATGAACTCCATCAAATCTCTAACATGATTCTTCAGGGAATCTGGAAAAACAATCTTCAACTACACACACACAAACACACACAACCTCAGGATAGTTAATACAGCCTTGAGTAATAAAAGAACTGCTATAGTTACCATCGACTATATTTCAAGCTGTATTATAGAGCTTTAATAATAAAAACGGCATGGGGTTAGCTTATAAACAGATACATTGAGTAATGGAATTGAGTTGAATATCCAGACATAAGTCTACACACTTAAAGACACCTGATTGTTTTACAAAAATAAAAACAAAACCAAAAATATACACAAGAGAAAAGACAGAACCTTAAACAAGTGATACTGGTCAAACTGAATAGATACATATAGACAACCAATAAAAAATAGGTCCATATCTATACTCTACACAAAATCAACTCTAAAAGCATCAAAGATTTCAAAATAAGACAAGATATTCTGCATTTGATACAAGAGAAAGAGAGGAATAGGTTTGAAGTCGTTAACCTGAGAAAGGACTTTCTGAATGATCCCTGATAGCATAGGCCTTAAGGTCAACAGTTAATAAATAAGATGTTATAATGTGAAAGGCTTGAGTAAAGGCTGCCATCATTCTTAGACTACTGGGTAGGAATTTTACTAATCAAACCTTTGACAGAGGGCTAGAACGGAGAATATGCAATGAATGGAGAATATGCATTGAACTAAAAATTTCAGCATCACAAGAGCAAATAGATCTATTAAAATGGGATGTAAAAACAAACAGAAGGATCTCAAATAATGAAACACGGATGTTGGAGAAACATTACAAGCCATGAGGATAATGGATATTAAACGTCTCTGATACTGCATTTCCCTGATGGCTAACATTTCTCTGTGTTATCTCAGCCATTTGAGTTTACTTTATTGAGAGTTCTCTGTTTAACTTTGCACTCCAGTTTTAATGGAGTTTTCTGAGGTCTAGTTTCTTGAGTTCCTTACATATTTTGGCTATTACCCTCTATCAGTTGGGAAACCCCATTTCATTGTTGATCTTACTGCTTGTACTAATGCTATTCTGTTCAGAAAGTACTTTCCTGTGCCAATGAATTCAAAGCTATTTCCCACTTTTTTTCTAGGAGGTTCAGTATACCTGGTTTTATGTTGAGGTCTTCAATCCATTTGGAGTTGAGTTTTGTGCAGGGTGATAAGTGTGAATTTATTTACGTTCTTCTACATGCAGACATCCAGTTTGCCCAGTAGGAAAAGTCGAAGATGCTGTTGTTTTATCCAGTTTGTATTTCTGTCCTCTTTATTAAAAAGACAAAAACAAAAACTCGGGTGTTTATAGGGCTTATGTCTAGGTTTTCCGTTCAATTCCATTGATCAGTATGTTTGTTTTTGTACCAAAAGCACATTGTTTTTTATTACCATAACTCTGCAGTACAATGTAAAATTGACTATGGTGATGCCTCTAGCAGTTCCTTCCTTCCTTTCTTTCTTTCTATTTTTTTTCATCTTTATTAACTTGAGTATTTCTTATTTACATTTCAATTGTTATTCCCCTTCCCAGTTTCCGGGCCAATATCTCCCTAATCCCTCCCCATCCCCTTCTATACGGGTGTTCTCTGCCCCATCCTCCCCCTATTACCTCCCTCCCCCAACAATCAGGTTCACTGAGGGTTCAGTCTTAGAAGGACCAAGGCCTTCCCCTTCCCCTGGTGCTCTTACTAGGCTATTCATTGCTACCTATGCGGTTGGAGCCCAGGATCAGTCCATGTATAGTCTTTGGGTAGTGGCTTAGTCCCTGGAAGCTCTGGTTGCTTGGCATTGTTGTTCCTTTCTTATTCAGGATTATTAAGCTATCCTGATTATGCACTCGCGCGTGCGTGTGTGTGTGTGTGTGTGTGTGTGTGTGTGTGTGTATACGTGTTTTCAGAATACCAAAGAACAACGAAGGCAAATGACAGCAATGCTGGCTAGGACAGAGTAAAACTCCTTCGTTTCTGGTGGGAATACACACACTATGGAAATTAGTTTGTTCTTTCCTCAAAAGCTGAACATAGATTTTTTTTTTCATAAGGCCAAACTATCCCACTCTTGGGCATATACCTAAGGACACTACATTATTCCACAAAGATATTTGCTCATCAATGCTCATTGCTGTCCTATTAGCCAAAGTGGAAACAGTCTGTCACCCGATGAATTGATAATTAAGATATATGAAGTGTGCACACAGTAGAATATTATTCACCTGTTAAGAAAAAAATTTTATTTTTAAATTTGAAGGTAAGTAGCTGGAACTAGAAATAATCATTCTGAGTGAGGTAAGGCACCCCAGCAAAAAAAAATACTGCATATTTTCTCTTACATGTACATGTGAGCTTTTAAGCCATATATATATATATATATATATATATATATATATATATATATATATATATTAACCACAGTGGTTAGATAGTTAATAAGGGACCAGGTGGATAAAGGGGATCTTCCAAGGAAGAAAAAAAATATAACATAGCATTACAAAAAAATATAAAGGAGGAACTAAAATAGGATCAATGAGTAAGAGGTGAGGGGAAGTTCAAAATAAGGAATAGAGGCAGAGACAACTAACATGAAAGACCCTTTGCGAAACCATGTAGAAATCTACAGATTTGGGTTATATCTTGTTGAATCTTTTGCCAAAGGGATTCCATAGACCTCCCTAGAACACTGCTTCCTATGGTTTATTTTGATTTTTATTTTGTTGATAAAAGAGAGAGAGAGAGAGAGAGAGAGAGAGAGAGAGAGAGAGAGATCATGATGATGTTTGAGCATGTAGGGAGATAGGTAGGATCTGGGAAAAACCCAGCAAGAGCAAAGACTATGAAAAAAATCACTGCATGAAATTGACTAACGCCTAAGAGCTCTGCCCCAAATGTCCAGACTTCCAGAGTAATATTTCATAGGCACACTGTACCCACTGGGCTTATCCATCCATAAATATCCATAAATAGTGGAGAAATGCTAAGGAAGCATTAACTTATTCACCAGCTGCTAAATCACTAAACTGCCAAAAGAAAACAGTTTAGCTCTCATCCAGAGGGCGTCTAATTCCAAATCCCTTCCCATTTATTTATCATTAGATGTGCATGTGAGTAATATCCTTCTCCGATGATTTTCAGGCTGACAGAATTATTAATATGTGGGAAAACGGTTTAGGAAGAATTTAAAGTGAAAGTAACTGTACCACATACGATCTTCTCTGCAGGAAATAGGTTCAGTTCTTGGTGGCAATAGTCACCTGCTGAATTCTCCTCCCACTATATCTACCCTGAGTGGGAAAGAGGGAGAAGAATCTGAAGAAGCCACTCTTTCCCTTTCGGATATTGCCTTTATTTAAAGGAATGGAATTCTCAGTGACCCAGGGGTAAGTCTGTTGGACATGAAGTTTTAAGGTTGGAACATGTACTTGTAGAGACTTAAAGGAAAAACAACAGCACAGCACGCCTTAGTGGTAAATAAAGTGTATCTAGGCAGGAAACCATCAAATCTTGCTAGCTGCGGAAATAGAAACTTAAGAACAATGGGAGGGGCTCTTGCAACTCTTATCTCCCCGGGGCGGCGGGGGGGGGACACAGTACAAGTCTCTCCGGGTTGCTCCACTTGAGTTGCTATGACTGAGCAATGTCATTCTTCCCATCTCTTAAAACAGTTTATGTTCTTAGCAATTTAGGGATTGCAACATCCTTGTCCCCGTTTCCGAGAAACTGAACATTATTCATTTCTGACTCAGATGAAACCAGCCCTGTTTCTTGCCTTGCAGATGAACTAGGATCTGGATGGCGCTGCTAAAGAAATTTCCAGGGAGATGAGTGTTGTTCCTACTGAATGGAGTCGAGAGCTCCGGGAAATAGAGTTGAGCGCTCTGGGAAACCCTCAGTGGCACAGGGGACACCCCTAGTGGTTCCTTCAGGGGAAAGTGGAGGGATCTGGGCTGTACTTTGGGCATCGAGCCCTCAGAAGCCGTGTTGCACTGCTTCACTAGAGAAGAGAGCAAACATCTTTATCCTACCCTTACTGGAGCCTGGGCTAACACAAGTGCATTTTGCTCGTGGCAGATATTAAAACAAACTTTCTAAGAGTAAGTGTTAGTACATAGAACACAAGAAGAAGGCCTTGGTTAGCTCGGCTAACCAGTGCAAAGGAACGTCTTGTCTGTGGTGTTTGACTGGATAGTAATATGAAAGAATTAACCTGAAACAGTAGTTAGTCAAAAGTACATCCAGACACGGAGCTGCACTCCCTCTAGTATTAGAGCGTTACACAGCATGCGAGGTAATGGGCATGCGTAGTAGAAAATGTCTCTGATTGACAAGCACAGCTACTCAAACAAACGATGTTTTAATGATTTCGTTTAACAACCTGCATCACACCCTTCTACTCCAGGATTGAAAGCAGTGTTTCAAGCACTGTGAGGGAACTTTCATCACCTGGAGTTTTCACTGCTTTTGGTTGTTAGTTTGTGTTTTTTATTTTCTTACGTTAAGACATGGAGAAGAGATAGAGCTAATGTAAAAAAAAAAAAAAATTCTATTACCTACCTGAGGAATATTCCACAGGAGTAATTGTATGCTCTGGAATAGCACATCATGTGTACTTGAACAAAACCTTTTAAATGTGTCTTTGAGGGTTGTTCCCCCACGAGAAAACTCTTCTCAAGCTTATCAGTTCTATTGCTAAACTTTCTAACTCTTTGCAGATGTTTTCATTCTGTCCATTTAGGAACGGAGACACACAATACTAAATCTGCCATAAATCAACGTCTGCTTTTTCTTGTGGCTTTTTCACATTACAATTTATGTGTGCTCTCTCATATACTAATGGAACACGTGCTATGTACACACTCGGGTGGACATGTGTTCCTGTGTGCATTTATGGGACACAGTATATTTTGGGACACTATTTTTGAGTGGTTAATAAACACAAATTATAAGAAACACAATGTACTATTTTACTGAATAAATCCATAGCCCAAAAATATTGTCTCTTTGTAGAAAGTGCAACTCTATAGTTTTGTGATAGCTATTGAAAAATGTTCCCTGAAAGTACATTACTATAAATAATCTGGCCTTTCAAAGAGTTATTGTGTAAAGTAATTTGTTTTTAAAATTATCTCACCATTGAGAAATGTTTTACGAACAACATGCAGGTGTGTGTCTTTAGAAGTTAACAAAAGTTAAATGTCTGGGGCTGTTTAGAAGCTTCATGCATACACTGATAACACTGCAATTTTTCTGGCTTTTTGTTGTTTGTTTTACTTTCTGTTCATTATTGCCCTCTTACATTTAAAAAATAAATAAATTGGTGCTTATGCCCTCTATTCTCTGTCAATCACGTTTATATTCTTCCTGTTTCCCCTTTCTTTGACCTTTGAAGCAGAAGCACAGTAAGCGGGCTTGTTTTTCATTCTGCTCTGCCTTTGGTTTGAAGTTTTTCTCAGATTTACTCAGTTTCCTTCTTACACTTGCAGTAGCTGTTTCTGTGTGGGTCTTACCATTAAAACGACTAAAACTAAGACATCCATACTTTGATCTTCCTTCTTCTTCAGCTTCAGTCCTACTTAGAAGGGGGAACAAAATAAACATGGGAAGTAGAAAGAGAGAGGGATCTGGGAGGGAGAGGGGAGAAGGAGGCAGGATCATGTATGGAAGGAGATAGGTGAGGGGAGTACAGAGGGTCAGGAAAATGAACAGAGATGTGTAGCAGTAGGGGATGGGGAACTCTGGGAGTCACTGGAAAATCCCAGGTGCCAGGAAAGCAAGAGGTTCCCAGGACATTAGCAGAAATACCCAGCAAAGGGGAGCCAGAATCTACAGAGACTATGTCCAGTGGGTAGGCACAGCCTCAGGTTGAAGAATGGGGCCTCCCACCCATGTAAAATAAATTAACACTATTGCTGATGCCAAGAATCACTTGCTGACAGGAGCCTGGTATAGCTGTCTCCTGAGAGGCTCTGCCAGAGCTTGACCAGAACAGATGAGGATGCTCACAGCCAACCATCAGACTGAGCACAGGGACTCCAATGAAGGAGTTAGGTGACAGACTGAAGGAGCTGAAGGAGTTTGCAACCCTATAGGAAGAAAAACAAAATCAACTAACCACACACCCCAGAGCTCCCACGGACTAAACCACCAACCGAAGAGTACACATGGAGGGACCCATGGCTCTAGCTGCATATGTAGCAGAGGATGGCCTTATCTGGCATCAATGGGAGGGAAGCCTTTGCTGCTGTGAAGGCTCGATGCCCCAGTGTAGAGTAGAGGAATGCTAGGGCAGTGAGGTAGGAGTGGGTGGATGGAGGAGCACCCTCATAGAAGCAAGGGAAGGGGGAAATGGGGGATTTATAGAGGGAAAACTGGGAAGGGGGAATAACATTTGAAATGTAAATAAATAAAATTAATAATAATAATTAATGATAATTAATGATAGATTTGAATTACATTCGGCTTTGGTGCCTATTTATACCAGGGGAGCTGAATATATTCTACTGTCCAAAATTTGGCAGCTGCACTCACATATTCTGAATTCAGTCATCATCGTGGCAAAACTTTAATAGTATTTCTACCACAAAACATGAACGTCCGCATGTAATTCAGGTTCATAAAAAATATCCATATCTTCTTGCCATCTCGCATCCAAGTATATTTTGGATATACTTGCATTGTCACAAGTCATGAAACAGTTTGAATCTTTTAAATTTTAAACCTTTTGTATTTTATAGTAGATGCAGGACTTTAGTGGGATTTAAGCATGACGTGTAGATAAAAAACAAAGTCTGCATTAACAAATTAAATCTTTAAAGGAAATCAAGCCTAAAAAGAGGACAAACAAACAGCTGTTGATATAATGTCCCTTAGGAAATGTTGTGATCTGACACTAAAAAGTACTCAGATGTTCAGCATGACAGTTATAGCGGCACAGAATACACAGAGAGCAGGGTACAAGTATATGAGATTACAACGAGAACTGTTTACGAAATGGAAGTGAGCAAGGGCAGTAGTGAAGCCATTAACAATGATTCCAGTATAGGAGAAGAGGGTGCTGACCCTTTGCACTTTGGCCAAGAGCGCAGGAGGAGTCAAACATACATCCAGGAACAGGTTCCAGCACAAATAAGGGATAAAAGAAGGACCCAGGATTTGAACACTCACAACTCTAAACACTACAGTGATTGCTAAATTCCATACATTCTCCCACTACAAAGACAGACATAAGTCAGATATTAATGGGAAGAATGTCTAGACTTGTTTATCAACAGACTAGTTCCACACTTAATTTTCCCAGTGCCACATTTTGTACTTAACTCTCTTTCCCAGGCGTACTCATTGACAACACTATGGAATAGAAAAGAAAAGATCATTCACTTACAAAGGAATATCCTGTTGGGGGAAGAGTGTGTGTGTGTGTGTGTGTGTGTGTGTGTGTGTGTGTGTGTGCCTGTGTGTTTGTGTGTGTGTGTGTGTGCGCGCACACACGCAATACTATATCCATTTTTATCTTTTAGGCTCATCCATAATTTGAGAAATGGTGAGTAAATACAAGAAAATTGTTCTTCTAAAAGGATTAGAAGGCATGGAAAACTAGCAGGCTAGGACAATTAAGTCCATCTTACTAAGAAACAAACCAAAACTAACTTTAAAAAAATGCAAGGTGATTATGACAGGTTTCAGCTGGCTGACCTGATGGAGGACACATTCCCCTAAGAGGCTGGATTATACAAACTGATAGAAGTGTGTGAACTCATAGAAGAGCTTAAAGATCTTTCTGAAAACCTTCAAGAAGGAAAAGATAACGTGGAGCACTATGATAGAGTGAGCACCCACCCTTTCTCCACCCTCTTGAACTAGTTCATACTCAAGAACTTCTTTCTTACAATAATTCTAATGTATTGGAGATTGATGTCTTCAGGAGGGTTGAAATTTGTTTAAAGGAGAAAGATATTATAGATTTTAACACAATATACATATTGGAAAATGATAAAGTAAAATTAAAAAATTAATTGAGCTGAGAGATCCAAAAACCTTGGGGATGAAAAATTTTGACTTTCTCGGGAAAATGATCAAGGTTCCTTGGGGCAGCCATAAAAAAAATGTGTCATTAATCAATGACCGTCCTGACAGTGGCTCAAAAGGGTTAAGCCCAGAACTGAGTCATTTCCTGGAATATCTAACTGAAGGAGAAAAATGAGCTCAGAACTGAGACAGTTCCTAGATTATCCAAGCCTCACCAAAAATAATAGAACCAATCAAAAGTGTACTAATGTTGCTGCTGCAGTTCTAAACAATTATGTTAGAGGTTACATAACCATCCTAGAAAATTCCTCCAGCCCTTCATAAAAGGAACCTGTGAGCTCCTCTCTGGGTTGTCTCTGTTTTGTATGGATGTCTGACCTTGGCAAGTAAGAGATTTCTACAAAATAAATGCTCTTTGCTTTTGCGTGCTATTTGGGTTTGGGGTCTGCCTTCAGTAATTCTCAGACTCGAACAGAGCCAGAATGAATCACACAAATGTGTAAAGTTTTCAAACAAAATTTAATGTTATGGGCTGAAGAGTTGGTTCAGTTGTTAAGAGTTATTTGTTTCTCTTTCAAAGGACCTGGGTTTGATTACCAGCACCCACGTGGAGTTTTACCACCTCCTTGGGCACCAGACATACATGTGGTACACAGACATATATGCAAGCAAAAACATTCATACACCCAAAATAATAAAAATTAAATCTAAAATAAAATGAAAGTGGAAAATGATAAGGAAAAAGAAAAATAGTTATATAAAATATTTTAAAATAAAAATTAATTAGAGAAAAGTTTGTTAAAACTTATTAAGTTAATACTCATGCTTAGTTAATATTTTATCCCATTATTATTCATCCTGGCAGTAAATGTGTGACAATATTTAATAATAATAAATAAAACTGTATCTCAGATATGAGCAAGTTCCCTTTTAAAGGCAATTGGAAAACATGATAAAATTTAAGCATAGTGTACACAACCGTGATCCCTGCACTCAGGAGGCTAGAGCAAGGAGAGCATTTTGAGACCAGCCAAGACTACATAGTCAGACCCTGCATCAAATACCAAAACAACAACAATAATAGGGATAAGAAGTCTAACATCACCACTTTGCCACATCACAAATTAAACCATAATTTCTTTCTCTGTTGCTGTAATTTAGAATTATCCCCGTGAAGACTGTCCACAGTACTTGTGTCCGGCTTGGGACCTTTGGCTATCTTGCGGCTATGTTGGACTTCTGCAACATAGGTAGGCAAGTACACTGAGACATAGGCAGGAGCTGAGTGGAAAAGTAGTATCAGCTTTCAGGTTCTCTCTGCTTTCTTTACTACATCAGTTCAAAAGATGAAGAAAGGAAAAGGAAAAACCACATTTGGCCAAACAGAAGGAAGATGAAGCCAGTATTTCCCAACCTACATCCACCATGAGTAAAGGAGAGCGACCAGAATCAACCCCAGAGGCAGAGGCAGCACAGGTCGAGCATCTGAACTCTCAAGAAAAAAGCTTCTCTCTGGCTTTCCTTTCCCTTCTGTCCTTTTTGAGAATAATTAGTATTTTATGTAGTCTAAGGAACTAGTGAAAAAGGGGTCTAGTGTCAGCAAATTCACAGTTTCTAGTCATCTATATTGTTTCAGAAATACTTCAGTATAATGTAAGTCCCAATGATGGAAACACAAGATGATGGCATGTTTTTGAAAGTTCTTAACTAAGGTAATGACCAGCTAAAGAACTGATTTTCCAAAGCTGGTTAAAAGATTTAAACCTAAACTGGGTCTGGTCTACAGAGAGAGTTCCAGGCCAGCCAAGGTTACACAATGAGATTCTGTCTTTAAAAATAAATAAATTAACAACAACAACAACAACAAAAACAACAGACAAGAGGAAGGCTGATGCCAAAATCCTTTGCCTTTACTTGAGCTTGGAGTAGTATATTTCTAACAACATCATACTATGTCAAGTCCAGGGAACTAATAAAAGAATGAATGCTGCATGAAGCATTTAAACCAAAAGTGATTTCATCTCAGATTTTGTTTTTAAATCCATTCGAGTACAGCTGGCAATTGCCAAATTCTCTTGCTGCTACCTAAATCCTCAGCAGGAAAAAAACAACTGGCCTGGGGACTCAGCTTTGCCTTTTGCGGGTTCATCTTTATTCAAAAGAAAGTACATTTCTAGTGACTACTGGTGAGTTTATTGCAAAACACAGCAATGGAGTGTGAGTGTGTGAAAACTAAAGGAAATACAAGAAGAAGCTGTTGGGTTTCAATATCTGAGGAAATCGAAAGCTATGCACACTTCTGGGAGGAGAACTTGCTGTTCCTTCATTCCTCTTCCCACAAAACAAGAAGAGGAAGAAAAACAGAGGAGAGGAAGAAGAGGAGTGGAGAAGCCTTGAGTCCTACCCTGTAGAAGATCTCAGAAGCTTTTCTCTCTCTAGAGAACTACCAGCAACGTGAGTTCTATCTGTTTTCTGTAGATATTAGCTACATCTGTGAAAACAACAAGAACAGAGAAAAGACCTTTGTTGGTTTGGTGATGCAGATCTGGTGTCTGCTGCACTCAGCAGGGAGCCCACCGCAGCCATCTTTAGTCCTCCACCACAGAGAAAGGAGCTAAGACTAAAGCATGTTGCATATTTTAGATTGTTTAATGCACTTTCTAAGTATAAATCTTAGTGAATGGGTAATACAAATTATTATAATTATAACATAATCATATTATATATAAAATATAGATAATTTGTAAATATTATTATAATTATAATAATATGTTATTATAATTATTTAATTATCTTGGATAGGGAGCTCAAGGTTACCTGGGTCTGTGGGTGAGTGAGTAGGAAAAAGCCAAGATAGTGACATGAAAAATTATCATGAGTGAAAAGTGCCCCTGGACATGAAACGGAATTTTCTAGTATCCAAGCACCATGTATAGTCGGAAGTTTCTCAGATTCATATATGTAAACATACAATGTTTTAACAGTTTCCCTAGCATATTCTGTGTTCTCTTCTTCACACTTCTCCAAAGGTGGTATTTCCATTACTGGTAATTTCTATCACCTGGAAAGTTAAATGTTTGGGCTCTTTTGTTTTCCTTTTGATTCTCAAATGGTAAGATGTAGGGAGTGATGTTCCTTGTACACTTATAGAACATTTTGAAGAAGATATGTACCATGGCAGAGGACTTTGTGTGAACTTGGATAGAAGCTTTTAAATATTGATTTCAGATTTCTGTGAACCTTGAACCAGTCTCGCTAAGTTTACCATTTACGTTACTAAACTTTCTAATTCACTGCAAAAGATTTTACTTTTTTTGTTCCCGTTAGCAATCAAGAGATGTTCTTCTTCTTCTTTATTACCATTATTATTATTATTTATTATTATTATTATTATTATTATTACTACTACTACTACTACTACTACCACTACTACTACTACTGGTTACTTTATTTATTTACATTTCAAATGTTATCCCCCTTCCCAGTTTCCCATTCACAAAACCCCTATACCATCCCCTCTTCCCCCTGCCTCTAGGAGGGTGCTCCCCCACAAAACCAACTACTCCCGCCTCACCGCCCTAGCATTCCCTTATGCTGGGGCATCAAGCCTTCACAGGACCAAGGGTCTCCCCTCCCATTAATGCCAGACAAGGCCATCCTCTGCTACATTTGCAACTGAAGTCATGGTTCCCTCCATGTGTACTCCTTGGTTGGTGGTTTAGTCTCTGGGAGCTCTAGGGGATCTGGTTGATTAATATTGTTTTTCTTCCCATGGGGCTGCAAACTCCTTCAGCTCCTTCAGTCCTTCCCCTAACTCCTCCATCCGGGTCCCCATACTTAGTCTGCTGGTTGGTTGTGAGCATCTGCATCTGTATTAGTCAGGCTCTGGCAGAGCCTCCATAGAGATGTACTTCTAATATCATGTACTTCTTCTAATGTACCATGATATTCTGGTCCTTACTATTATTATTAGATAAATCAAGTATTTGTAGGAATGTTATCATTTTTAGTATTTTAAACCAACTTTAAATCTAATATCGATGAAATGACTTTTCCTTTAGTTACAATATAAAATGATTTGATTTAAAAATTTCCCTCTCCAGTGAATGTTTATTAATAACATATGGCTATATATCAATTTGTATTATATTACATTTTTATTATTTAAAATAATTTTAAATTTAAATATATTTTTATAATTCTTCCACTCCTCAAATCTTTTTCAGATCCTCTGTCCCTCTCTACCTACCCAAACCTAAGTTCTTTCTCAAAAGAAATAAAAATCTTACACAACAAAACCCCCAAAACAAGAAAACAAAATACAACACCCAAAGAGAAAATATCTACCAAACTGTACACAAACAAAAGTACATTCATGCACACACACACACACACACACACACACACACACACACACACACACACACACACACACACACACACACAGTGAAGTCCATTATATGTTGGTCAGCTACTCCTGAGCATGAGGCCTGGTCTGGAATGACTGATTCCACTAGTGTCACTTCATTGATGTTTCCATCGTCCATCAGGTATAAATAATAGTTCAGTTGTTAACTTTTGCTCTGCTTGCTAGATTTTCATTAATTTTAGAAAAATACAACAAAACTAAGTATTGTAAGGTAAAACAAAAACTAACACAACAAAGTTAAACAAAACAAAAACAGAAGGGAAAGCAAAAGAAGGCACAAGAATCAGAGGCCCACTAATTTTCACACCCAAGAATCAAAAGAAAAAAATTAAACTGGAAGCCATACGGTAAGCAAATAACCTAATGTAGACCTGTGCAGGCCCCGTGCATTTTTCTTCAGTCTCTGTGAGTTTTATAAGCTTTGCTCAGGTTGGCTTTGAAGGTCATGTTTTCTTGGTGTCCCCCATCCCCTGTGGCTCTTCTACTCTTTCACACCTCCTCTTCTGTTTGGTTCTCTGAGGGAAGGGATTTGATGAGGACATTCTATGGAAGGCTGGATATTCCAATGTTTCTTATTTTCTGCATAGGAGTCTAGCTGTGGGTCTCTATATTTGCTCCCATCTATAACAGTGGAAACTTCTCTGATGATAACTGAAATGTAGGTAGAGCAGAATACACTACACACTGCTCTATGAGTACAGCAGGGTACTGTTAGGAGTCATTTTATCACTACGTTTTTTTTCTCTTTTTATACCAGTATTATTTGGTTTTCCCTAGGGTCCTTGAGGTCCCTTAGGTTATCTAGTCTCTGGTTATTGGTAACCCAAGCAGGGTCAGGTATACATTCCATCACAGGGAATGGTCGTTAAGCCAAATCAGTTATTGATTGGTTACTCTCACAAGTCTTGATTGATGTGGAAGGCCCAGTTCACTGTAAGAAGTGCCATCCCTGGACTGGTGGTCCTGGATGCTGTAAGAGAGCATGCTGAGCAAGCTATGGAGAACAAGCCAATAAGCAGCATCCCTCTGTGGCATGAGGAGGAAAGAGTTTATTATGCAGTGTTCTTGTATACTAGAGTTCATCACTAAAGGAAATTAGGACAAGATTTTAAGGCAATAAACTGGAGGCTGGAGCCCTTTCTACCCCAAGTAGCTTTTGGTCAATATTTTATCACAGCCGTAGGAACATTAAGATAACAGTCTTCATGTCTGAAGGTTTACAGAAAACTCACATTCTTCAATATCTTTAATCATCCTAACTACCATGTATCTTCGAGTAGATTTTCCTTTCATCCTCTGGGCCTTTTCAGCCACATGATGCCTATAATTTTTCTCAAAAGAAAAGCAATGAATAGACCCAGGAAACGTACCATTCCAGTTATACAAAAGATATACAGAACATAATTCCTAACCCACAATATTTGCAAATTTAAGCTAATTTGGAATCCATCCAGATGCTGAGTCATTCAGAAAGTACACAAGTGGCTAATCAGATCCAGACTCATGAGATAATGTTCTTTTAGGAATTCTGGAACACTCCAGAAGGCAAAGTCGCATCTTGTTTTCCTTCTTAAAAGTTATCATAGGCAGCAGATAGAAAGAAATGAGTGAATGGCAGCGAAACTCTAATTAGCTACATCACAAAGCAAGACAAGTACAAGAGGCCTGTAAACCCTCAGGTCTCTCATATTAAGAATAAAGGACAAGGACAGATCATTTTGGGCCTCCCAGGATATTTTTTTTTTGAATTTGCATTTCTTTTTTTTTTTTTTTATTAACTTGAATATTTCTTATATACATTTTGAGTGTTATTCCCTTTCCCGGTTTCTGGGCAAACATCACCTTCCCTCCCCCTTCCTTATGGGTGTTCCTCCCCACCCTCCCCTATTGCCGCCCCCCCCGACAGTCTAGTTCACTGGGGTTCAGTCTTAGCAGGACCCAGGGCTTCCCCTTCCACTGGTGCTCTTACTAGGATATTCATTGCTACCTATGAGGTTGGAGCCCAGGGTCAGTCCATGTATAGTCTTTAGGTAGTGGCTTAGTCCCTGGAAGCTCTGGTTGCTTGGCATTGTTGTACATATGGGGTCTCAAGCCCCTTCAAGCTCTTCCAGTTTTTCTCTGATTCCTTCAACAGGGTCCCGTTCTCAGTTCAGTGGTTTGCTGCTGGCATTCGCCTCTGTATTTGCTGTATTCTGGCTGTGTCTCTCAGGATCGATCTACATCCGGCTCCTGTCGGTCTGCACTTCTTTTGTTCATCCATCTTGTCTAATTGGGTGGCTGTATATGTATGGGCCACATGTGGGGCAGGCTCTGAATGGGTGTTCCTTCAGTCTCTGTTTTAATCTTTGCCTCTCTCTTCCCTGCCAAGGGTATTCTTGTTCCCCTTTTAAAGAAGGAGTGAAGCCTTCACATTTTGATCATCCGTCTTGAGTTTCATTTGTTCTAGGCATCTAGGGTAATTCAAGCATTTGGGCTAATAGCCACTTATCAGTGAGTGCATACCATGTATGTCTTTCTGTGATTGGGTTAGCTCACTCAGGATGATATTTTCCAGTTCCAACCATTTGCCTACGAATTTCATAAAGTCATTGTTTTTGATAGCTGAGTAATATTCCATTGTGTAGATGTACCACATTTTCTGTATCCATTCCTCTGTTGAAGGGCATCTGGGTTCTTTCCAGCTTCTGGCTATTATAAATAAGGCTGCGATGAACATAGTGGAGCACGTGTCTTTTTTATATGTTGGGGCATCTTTTGGGTATATGCCCAGGAGAGGTATAGCTGGATCCTCAGGCAGTTCAATGTCCAATTTTCTGAGGAACCTCCAGACTGATTTCCAGAATGGTTGTACCAGTCTGCAACCCCACCAACAATGGAGGAGTGTTCTCTTTCTCCGCATCCTTGCCAGCATTTGCTGTCACCTGAGTTTTTGATCTTAGCCATTCTCACTGGTGTGAGGTGAAATCTCAGGGTTGTTTTGATTTGCATTTCCCTTATGACTAAAGATGTTGAACATTTCTTTAGGTGTTTCTCAGCCATTCGGCATTCCTCAGCTGTGAATTCTCTGTTTAGCTCTGAACCCCATTTTTTAATAGGGTTATTTGTCTCCCTGCGGTCTAACTTCTTGAGTTCTTTGTATATTTTGGATATAAGGCCTCTATCTGTTGTAGGATTGGTAAAGATCTTATCCCAATCTGTTGGTTGCCGTTTTGTCCTAACCACAGTGTCCTTTGCCTTACAGAAGCTTTGCAGTTTTATGAGATCCCATTTGTCGATTCTTGATCTTAGAGCATAAGCCATTGGTGTTTTGTTCAGGAAATTTTTTCCAGTGCCCATGTGTTCCAGATGCTTCCCTAGTTTTTCTTCTATTAGTTTGAGTGTGTCTGGTTTGATGTGGAGGTCCTTGATCCACTTGGACTTAAGCTTTGTACAGGGTGATAAGCATGGATCGATCTGCATTCTTCTACATGTTGACCTCCAGTTGAACCAGCACCATTTGCTGAAAATGCTATCTTTTTCCATTGGATGGTTTTGGCTCCTTTGTCAAAAATCAAGTGACCATAGGTGTGTGAGTTCATTTCTGGGTCTTCAATTCTATTCCATTTGTCTATCTGTCTGTCTCTGTACCAATACCATGCAGTTTTTATCACTATTGCTCTGTAATACTGCTTGAGTTCAGGGATAGTGATTCCCCCTGAAGTCCTTTTATTGTTGAAGATAGTTTTAGCTATCCTGGGTTTTTTGTTATTCCAGATGAATTTGCAAATTGTTCTGTCTAACTCTTTGAAGAATTGGATTGGTATTTTGACTCCCAGGATATTTTAAGGAAAGTTTTTTTTTTTTTTAGACAAATTGAGGAATTATTGAGGAATTTAAACTGAATGCAATCATGGTTTATATACAGAAAACAGAATCAATGAAAAAATAAGAGTGATGAATGATATCAAAGGACATCAAGCAGAAAGGAGAGAAAACAAGCAACTATTGGCATACTTCTACCCAACAAATGTTGCGATCTGACTCTAGAAAGTATGTAGGTGTTCAGCACAGTGATAGTCCTTTGGTCCCAGAGAACCCTGAGATGAGGATTTGACAGAAACAGAACGCCAATTAGAGATGTTTAGAGCCAAGTAGGCAAGTGTCAGTGCCCCCAGTTCGGGCTGTGTGTTGTAGCTAACCATTATTTATTTATGCTGAGAGGATGCAGCCCCTCTGCACATAATTCATTTCAGCCAGGAGTGTAGGGAACCAACGAACACTACACAACCAGAGACAGGTTCCAACATCAATGATTATTAGAAAGAACACCCAGAATTTCAACATATCTGGTTGTTTGAATAAGAAATGCTCCCCACATGGGTTCGTAGATTTGAATGCCTACTTGCTAGGACTCGGCACTGTTTTAAAGAATTAGGAAGTACAGCCTTGTTGGAATAGGTGTGGCCTTGTTGAAGAAAGTGTCACTGGAGGTGGACTTAGACATTCAAAAGCCCAAGCAAGGTCCAGTGGCTTCTTCCTGTTGCTTGATATAGACTCACAGCTATTTCTCTATGTCTCCCTGCCTGCTGCCAGGCTCCCTACCATGATGATGGTGGATTAAATCTCTGAAACTGTAAGCAAGCTCCCAACTAAATGCTGTCTTTTATAAGAGTTGCTATGGTCATAGTGTCTCTTCACACCAATAGAACAATGACTAAGACAGTGCTTATAGCCCACACTCTAAACACTGCAGCAACTGTGTATTTCCACTTTCTTCCACCACAGACCTTGACAAACCTAAGTCAGATACTGTTGTTAACAGGGAAGCATTTTCTAGGCTTGTTTATTAGTGGATTAATTCCACACTTATTTTTCAAAGTAGCTCATTTCATAATCTCTCTCATAAAGGCAACTGTGAGCTCTATGGTATGGGTCTTTCACTCACCTGGGTGGGTGTTATCTTGTTTTCGAATTTGTCTGTAAATGTGTGTAATTCTGTATGCTATTCTTCTCATTTAGGTTCACCCATAATTTGAGAGATGGTGAACGAATACAAGAGAATTGTTCTTCTGACAGGATTAATGGGTATTACTGACCATGAGTTTAAAATGGTTAAGGCCTTGTTGAGAAGAGAACTAAAACTAAATAAAATGCAAGATAAGTATGACAGAGTTAAGATTGCTGACTTGATGGAGGACAAGTTCCCAAAAGATGCTGGATTGGACCAACTGATAAAACTGTATAAGGAGATTCCTGGACTTAGAAACATTGCTGATACACTCAAGAAAGCAAAGGCAAAAGGTAAGTTTGCATGCAACCCTTTCTTCAATTCCTCCAAATTTGTGCTTACTCCACAGTGTTCCTACCTGACACGGCCTATTATGGTGTGTGCCTCAGGATGGCAACATTCCGGTTGTCAAAATAATGACATCTTACAAAATGTCCTTCTTAAGAAGAATCTTGATGTACTTGGGGTTGAATATCTTTGGGGGCATTCTGAAAACTAAAAACACAGAAGTTCTGGTGAGATGAGACTTTTCACTACTGTAGAAAGAAGAGAAAATTTTAAAATAAAGTTAGGGATTTTTTTATTTCAAAATGTTAAAATTAGTTAAAGTCAATGCTCCATTAAGATACTCAACATTATCTGATATACAAAAACAAATGTAGTCAATAATTACATGAAAGCCTACCTCTCAGTGTTAAGAAGTAGTTTCACGGGTTGGGGATTTAGCTCAGTGGTAGAGCGCTTGCCAAGCAAGCAAAAGGCCCTGGGTTCAGTCCCCAGCTCAAAAAAAAAAAAAAAAAAAAAAGTAGTTTCACTTATAAAGGCACCTAGTTTTAAACAGGAAAAAAAAGAAAGCCTGAATAATTTGAAAATAGTCTTATCTGTGGTCCTGAGAGGAAAATTATACAGATTTAAGGTTTAAAAATATAAAATTAAAAGAATAAGTTTCAAAATTCACAGACTCTGGGCTAAACACTGTGAAAAACAAGCCCAGGCAAGTCCGACATGACGGGGGCCCGCCCTGCCGCTGACTAACAGACCATAAAGATAAAGAAAAGGAATGCAGGAACCAGCCCGAGTTATCAGGTCTGACTCATAAACCATCTGGCAGAAGGGCACCTCCCTCAGTTTACTCAAAGACACACCTTAACCAGATGTCCTTCAAACCCTGGTAAGCCCCTGGCTTCTAAAATCCTGAACGCCCCACTCAGCACATACTCTTCTGCTGTGTTGTCTATGTTTGAATGAGCCAATCACTTATAGCCATGCCGACTCTCCCCATCCCCCTGTTCCTCACCCTATAAAAACCCCTTGCTTCTAAAAGTCTCCTCTGTCTCCTGCGCAGGATACATGTCGGCCCGGAGATCTCCATAATAGATCTCTGTAATAAACCTCGCCTTTGCTTATTACATCCAAAATGGTCTCTCTGTGTCTGGGGTCCGCGATTTCCCAAGACTTGAGTAAGGGTCTCTCTTCGGGGATCTTTCATTTGGGGGCTCATCTGGGATCGGTGTTTCTTGGGGCGTGCCATCCTGAGACTCGAGCTAGGTTCTTTCAGTCCTAGTACTCACAAAGCTGAAACAGAGACATTCAGTTTAAGGACAGACTGTAGCTATGTAGCTAGACTCTATATCAAAGCCAACAGACAAGCAAAAATCAAATTAATAGAAAAACCAAACAGAAACAAAGGGTAAATAGCATTTGTCATATCACTAATCAGATCATTTTGCTCAAGGATTTTCTAGTTCTTAGTGATCATCTACAGAGGGCGATTTGTCAATGATTATTACCATTGGAGCATTTGGAGACCAGTGGTCAACACTGGGTGAGTTCCTCTATTGTGCTCTATGCTGTTTTTGAGGGAAAGTATCTTATTGAATATGAGGCTCTCATTTTCAGTTAAACAGGCAAGTTAGAATATGTCTGCTTAGACTAAAAGCTCTAGATGGGCAATTTTAGTTGTCACCAGATACCCAAATTCAGGTTTCCATGCTTGAGAGCAAGGACTTTACCCACTGAAACCTCTAGACCTAAATTTTAAATTCTTAGAAACAGACTGTATGATACAAGGGTTGGGGCAGGACTTGACTGATAGACATACAAGTCCCCAGGATGGGACAACTGTACCAACTTCCCTTGGAGAGAACAAGGAAAAGCCTAAGGCTGTCCTGTGTGACTTGATAGTTTGGGGCACCATGTGGGCACACAAAGTTCTCTTAGTAGAGGGAGGTAAGCACAATGAGGCAAGCAGGACCTGAGAACAAACGATGTGCTTCAGTTCCCTTAGACCAGTTCCCTGTGTTTACTGTCTTTTCTCTCCTACATCAGCTAAAATGAAACAGATAAAGAAAAGGAAAACAGCAGAGAAAAGACAAAGACGAGAAGAACCCAGTACTTCCCAACCAATGTCCACCATAAATGAAGATGTGGAACCAGAATCAGGCAGGAGGAGTACACAGGTATGGTAGCTAAGCTCCAAGTGAAAAAAATCTACTGAAGTCCCTCCCTATTTAACCACCAAGTCAATATTTATCTATTTAGTCATAGGACATAGTAAAAGTCAATATTTGAAGTAATTAATTTCATATTTACTTGTCATCCATGTGTCTGAACTACTGCATCCTGTAACTTGTGTAATGTAGTTCTCTAAAAAATATAAAATCATTACTTAGGTAGACAAGATGACTCATCAAAGAAATGTGTGTAATGCCATGCTGATGGTCCATGTTCAATTCATAGATCCCACAGGATAGACTGAGAGAACCATCTCCCACGAGATGTTTGTGATCTTTGCATGGCCACAATGGTACATCCACCCAAACAGGCACAATAAAGGAATATAAAATAGGTTAAATCATTACTTTTTTCTTTAGACATTGTTTAAATGGTAGTCAATTTAAAGACATAGCTTTCCAAAGCCCGTTAAAGGACATTGAACCTCAACTTGGACTTTCTAAACATAAACCCGCCTTTCTGTCACCACAGAGACGCATAGAAGAGTAAATGAAATGTTTGAACCAGAGTGAGGCAATCCTACCTCCAATCTTCTGTTTAAAAGATGTTGTTCTCAGGATCTTGAGTTTCTTGTTTCAAAAATTATTGTGCTTCATCTAATATTTAAAACCATGACTGAGTGAGGGCAGTTCATAAGTAGGAAAGAAGAAAGCAGTTTGGCATGCACAAGAGTTTGGGTCTAGTCTTCCAACACAATAAAGGAAGAAAATCAACTGTTATCAAGAGAAAGAGATGTTGATCACTGAAAGCATGGAAAATAAACCCATATAAACTTAGGATTCCATAATCTCTTCATATGATTAAATTACTCAGCATATTATCAAATTCTTAAATCAAAAATTCAGTTAAATAAATCTTTTTCCTCCATGGGAGGGTTTGCCATTATGAAGTCCTTTTGATAGCAATAGACTACAGACAGCAGATTAAATGAAATAAGGCTTTTAGATGGTCAGTTAAAAGATTTTAATGTAAACTGATGCCACATACTGAACTGTTGTCACAAATACCTCAGGGGACTACAGAGCCATCTTAAATGTTTGCCAGACCCAGAGTCCTCAGGTGTCTTTAGCAATAACCTCAGGATCCTGGCTTCTCAAATGACCTCCAACTCCCTCCCATATTGTCCAGGTTGCTTGTCTATCTTTACCAACTGCTTCCATCAGGGACAAAGCCACTTAAATATCTCCAAATAGTATCCAGGAGTGGTGAACCCACAGCAGGTCTCCAGAAACATTATGAAGCATCATCCAGCCCCCCAAAACTCCAACAAGATCATTCAGGAGGATTCTGGCCCTTCCAGTGTCTCTAGGAACAGCATCCAGCAGTGTACAGACACCTGGAGTTCCTCCAGCAACACTAGCCAACGTAATTTTCTGATTTCACTCTGTAACGGCAGACATTATTGCAACCTTGGACAAGCTCATTAATCCCTGCCCTAGCTTTCCTTTTTTTCCTGTGATGAAACATTCTGATCAAAAGCAACTTGGGGAGGAAAGAGTTTATTTCAGCTTAGGCTTCCTTCATGGAGGGAAGCCAAAGCAGAAACTCAAGGCAGGAACCTGAAGGCAGGAACTGAAACAGAGACCAAAAGAGAACACTGCTTACTAGCTTGCTCTTCCTGACTTGTTCAGCTTGCTTTCATATATAACACAGGAACAGAAGCCTGAGATGACACTGCTCAGAAAGAACTGCTAGGTGTTCCCACATCAATCATTAACAGCAATATCAACAGAAACATGCACTATAGCCTGGCTGCCAATCTAATGCTCCATCTAATCAAGGCAACTAGTCAGTCTAGATTCCCTCTTTCTGGTCATTTAGTTTGCATCTAGTTGACAAAAACTAAGAGCACACCAAGTGAAATCCAGAGTGTAACAATCATGTCTATCATCACAGTGTGCTCCAATGGAGAGATCAGAGGCAGACACACAAGATTCCCTAGCAGCTCACGGGCCAGCCCACCCGTCTCAGATGAAGTGAAAAGCAGAGACTAACAGCACAGCTTGTCCTCTCTGTCATTCACACACCCATGAACATTCTTATACTTATTCTCACAGGAGATCATTTTTTAAATATTTAAAATATTTAATATATGCTGAACTGCTAATCAGGCAATTAGCGTAGGCGTAAATGATTCTATTATCTGAAACACTGCATGAAGATTACCCTGCGTGGTATGGCTTTAGGCTGTTTCCACTCTTCTCTGTACCTGCAAAGTATACTGAAAATCCCTGTGACTAAAGCTCTTTCATTGTTAAAGAAAGTGTAGGATAGTCATTTCTTAAGTCCTGTACATTATTTTCAGATGCCAATGTCATGCTGTGAGCTACTATGTAAGTTTATTTGTCAACACTAGGGAAATGTACATATACTAGCCTTATCTACTAAGTTTTCTGCTAAGTATGAAATTTCCTCTAAGTATGAAATTATCTGCTAAGTATGAAATTATCTACTAGGCTGAAATTATTACCCAAATCTCCACTTCTTCTATGAACTAAGCTATATCATGTCAGGTATTGTTGAGATTTTTTTCCTCACTCTACCCAATTATTTAAGTCTTTATTGTAGCATTTTTGCTGTGTACATTCTGTGCAGAAATCAACACTGAAGAAGATACCCAGAGAACCTGCTGATGAAGAGGGTCACCAGCAAGGTTCCAAACAAGTGATGGTGTTAAAAGCAACAGAACCATCTGCATATGACAAGAGAGGGAACAAAAAGATGTTCCATGCCACTGTGGCTACTGAGAGAGAATTCTTTAGAGTGAATTATTTTTTCTTTGAGAAAAAGGAAATTCAGAAAGAGTCTTAAATGCTGTTATGTTATGGGCTGGGCATAGTGGTTCACACTTTAATTCCACCATTTAGGAACCTGAGGCAGGTTGATATATAGGAGTTGGGGGCTAGCATAGTGGGTTCTAAGCCAGCCCCCACTCCAAACAGCCAGGATTTTTGTTTTGTTTTAAGTTAAGTAATAAAAGTATTAGCTTAACTTTATAAAAGTATTAACTTAACCCAAGTAGAGAGATTATCTGATAAGAATGTGGCTTTGATTTAAGAGATCTGTTGTAAATTCTGGCTTTGTGGTTTCTTTTCAAATTGACTAAAGGTGGTCATCTACAACATAGAATTTATGCGCATCACTAAGACCCATAAGCAGAACTCACAACAGCTCATATAAGCTGCCAAGAGTGCCTGGAGCAAATTAGACCACAACGCTGCCAGAATCCATGGTCTCCTCACCCTGACACACACACACACATCCACACAATATTCATTGTATATTAAAGCAAGGCTAAGAACATAGTACAAACAAATGAAAACACAGGGGCTGACCTCCTAACTCACATAGTTATGTCTTAGAGAGCCCTAGTTCTCAGGACCATCAGCCAACATTCTAAACCCTCCCACAGCAGCTGTTCGGGCATGCCTTTTGTGCATTCTTCCTGCTCTCCTGCCCAATCCAAGCTGTCCATTCAAACCCTTGCCTTTAGGTACGCCACCTTCTTCTCTCTCCTTGTTCCACGGCCTATTGAAAGATCCCCAGAGCAGGGAGACCCTCACTCAAGTCTCGGGATGACGCGACCCCCTCCCCCAAGAACTCACACAAGACCATCCTTGCTGTAATCACATGAGGTTTATCGATAGGAACCAGTGCACTGGGGTCGAGACTCATATCCCACACAGAGGCAGTGGAGTTCGACCCCGAGAGGCTGGGAGAAAGAGTATTTAAAGGCAGAGGCTGTGAGCCCAGGGGATGGGGGATGTCAAAGGGGAATGCACCACAAGTTACAGGATTGTTTTATGGCTCCAGGAGATAAGGGGACGCTAGAAGGTTTTATGGCCCCCTGGTTCCTGGAACAGAGCTACTAAATCAGGAGAAGGGTTGTGGCTTCCCATCTTCATTTTTTTTAAAAGTTTGTCAGAATTGATGAAGCATCTGCATTTGAAACACATCTGTTTAGGCTTGGGCCACCCGTTTCCTGGAATGCTCACTGCATGGGGCAAAGGCTGGGAGGGACAGTAGGGGCTTAAATAAACATCACAGGGGCAGAACAAAGAACTCACACCACGTGATGAGCAAAGTAGTTCTCCTGTATTTTTAACAATCTGCCTTCCTGAGTCAGGTCCTGTTGCTGAGTTTTGGGCTAATTTAAAACTCTATCTCTCACTATCACTCTCTTCCACCTTCGTTGATGTTGATTTAGAGAAAAGAACGCATTTTTGTAGTATCAAGTCAAAAAGTATAATGTGACTGCAGGAACAGAAAATCGTTATAGTAGGCAAGTGATGGTGAAAAGAATAGGAGTGGCTCAGAGAGACAAGATAGTGTGAATAAATGGGGACATGGGTGACCAGCTCCACCAAGACTAATCTAATGTCATTACTATTTTCTTCAAGATCATCAAGGCTAGGAAGTGAAAAGCAACCACTTGGTCCCGCTTCAGTTATGAAACTGCACAAATTCTTGTTATGAAGACTTGGATTCCACTGATGTTTATACAGATAAGATCCAGTTCCAACTACAAAATAATGTCATTCAACTGATTAAAGCCAGTTTTTTGTTTGTTTGCTTGTTTGTTTTTTGCTCTAGGAAATGGTGCTTTTTCTTCTTACATTTTTTTTTGCATTTTATTATGTTTTGATTTTATAGAGCTTATACTTTAAAAGAAAAAAGGTTGTTTTTTTTTTTCCCCATCTGAATCAGGTACTTCATGTTTCTTACATTTGTCAGTTGCTTTGCAACTGGGTCTGCGGATCAGGGTGGGATAAATATGTTTGATGAAATATATTCATTTATGCTTCGGGTGAGATATTTAAAGACAAAGCCTTGCTCATAAAGAAACAGATTGGGTCATCCTCAGAGAAATCAAGCTATCAATAAAGCGAATGTCGAGGCTGACATGCGGGCTGGAACGCAACTGTGGAGACTAATGTCTTCAGAAATGATGCAGCCCTTCCTACACTTTTCCCTGAGTGAATGTGAGTACATTGTAGAGTTTCATCATTTGAAATAAGAATTTCCAGAAGTAAATGATAAGAGTACACTGTACTGCTTGCAACAGTAAGTTGTCTCACCTCTGAATATAGGGTGAAGGAAGGGTCAGGGAAACCTTGAGAACAGGAGGAAGCCGTCCAAAACCAAAGCTAAGGAAATGAACTAAAAATCCAGCCTTGAGCCTCAGTCAAGGCTTCCTGCAGTATTAATTGGCTTTCAATTGCATGACAATAGAAACAGCAACTGAGAGAAAAGCCTTAGGTTTGCTCACAGTTTAATGGTAGATGAGAATGAAGTGACAGATCACATTGTATCAGCAGAGCAGAAATCAGATAGCAATTGTGTGCTCTTACGAGAGCTCTCTTTCTTTTTATATTCAGTTCACAGCCTTTGACAGTGTAATGTTGTCCCTCACATTTAGGCTGAGTTCCAAAATAGATTTACAGAAAAAAATAACAATTCCTCACAAACATGCCCAAAGTATTGTCTTCTAAGTGAATCTATATCGTGTTACATCTATAATCAGTATCAGTAACGACACTGGACAATGATCTAACATGGAGGAAAGGAGAAAAGAAAGGGTAGAGATAGCAGCTATAATGGGTTAAGAACGAAGCATAAGTGTTTCTGATTCCTTGGAAATTTGTGTAGTCAAAGGCCCCAGTGGAGTGACATTGGAAAATATGACTAATTGGGATGTGCTAAGGTCATAAGGGTTTCATCAGTTCTCATAAATTGATTGATAACACTACAAAAATGGCCTAAAGGACTGATTCCTTGGATTTTTTTTTATATTACTACCATATGAGAAGGAATTAATCAAGCATAGGGTATAGTTTAGCAGCCTGGAACTCCACTTGACTTGGGGTTTATATCCAACCCTCTTCTAATAATGAACTGGCAGCTTCAGAGACTTACTTTCAAATACTATGCAAACGAACGCCTCTATGAACAATGGACCTGCAAAACCACTGACAACCTAGAACCCTCAAGTGCAGCAGGCTTCAGATACATGTTTCAAACAACAGAAGTAAGCTATTCTTTTAGCTTTCTTTAACAATTGTTTTTTAGTAATACATATCTCAGAACATGTCTTGATATTAAAGAGAAGGCCTGATACAGCCTAGACGTGTTCTGGTGCATATACAACGAGACAAACTATTTACCATCTTATGCCTATGTATTATTTTATATGCTAGTGATTAATAAATATTAGATACATCATGGGAAGGGACCTATGCAGTGAACAAAAGCCTGTGGTACCCAAGTTGGTCAATGAAAATAGAGAATCACCTGTGCTATGTCCCTTGGACAACAAACGTTCTACTTCCCTTGAACTCCATAATGTTATCACCACACAGCGATTGTTATGCTTGAGTATCTTCATTTATGTGGCCTGTTCTTCACTTTGACTTCTTATTTCTTCCTAACCTGCAATATCCTTTAGCTTTAAATAAACATTCCCACCTAATTTGAAATCTGTATGAATGTTCAATTCAATTTCCTGAATACAATTTTCTTATGTCTTATGGTATCTATTGATGTGATGAAATTCTGTGAGCAAAAGCAAGTTGATGGGGTCTATTTGGTTCACTATCCCTATCCACCAATGAAAGAAGTTAGGACAGGAACCCAGGGAAGGAACCTGGATGCAGGAACTGATGCAGAGGCCATGGAGTGGTGCTGCTTACTGGATTGTTCTTCATGTTTTGCTCAGACTGTTTTGTTTTTTTTTTTTCTTATAAAACTCAAGGCCAACATTCACAATGAGCTGTGCCCTTCTCCATAAAGCATTAATTAAGAAAAGACCTTACATTCAGATCTTAGGAAGCAATTTTCTCAATTGAGCTTCTCTCCTTGCAGATAACCCTAGCTCATGTCAAGTCGACATAAAATTACACAGCACATCTGGTAACAAGGATACAGAAAGAAATCTCACTAAATGCCAAACTCTTTATCTTTGGTTTCCCAACTCTTTCTGAGAGAGAAATAAATATGTTTCTTAAAATAACCTGATATGTGACACCCTCATATAAAAATACAAAAGAAACTAAGAGAGTAGGAAAAAAAATCTTGTTGCCCTAATAGATTTGGAAGGATTATAACTTGACAAATTTGAAAATGTATTCACAAATGTGCTCTTCAATGCTATTCCATGAAGATAAGAACAATATGTTGAATGTACCTGGGCACAGTAAGCAGAAAGTGGTTTATAATCCCTCTAATGTTTATATAAAGACACAATCTCCTCTCTTTCTAAACCTATGTTCAATTACCTCACTCAAAATAGAAAGTCCACTCGACCTGTTGTGATCTCTTTGTAAGTTCAGGAAAAAGAAAAAGTATAACATCTAGTACTATAGTGGCACTACTTTTAAAGTAGTAACCAACTGTATCTGGAATGGATTTGAGTCCCACTGCATAAGAGAGAACTGATAGCTAGTACACTGTACGTTGTCAAAACTTCATGGTTCGAGCAGGGATAGGCCCCTAAAAGGAACATCTTACTTCTGTTTTGCTCAAAGACATAGGTCGAAACTGACGTCAGAGTATTGGTGTCTATTCAGACAAATAGGTGCTGTCATTACCACACTAGGAAATAAAAGCGCCTGTTGGAGTTCTCAGTGTTGTTCATAAAAGAATTTAGAAACCGACTCTGAAGGAAGCTTGAGGACAATTTCATGAGAGTTTCAGAGAAAAAGCTATCAAGCATTTTGTAAATCTATGTAGCTGCTGGAAGGGGGAAGGTAGAGACAAAGAAAAGAAAAGCCCGTGCCTTTCTGATTTCAGGTCCAAGAAAGCACACATGTACAGATGGTTTCAAAGCATGAGGGAAAGTGGGTCAAGGTAAAGAGCGAAAACACCCAAAGTGTCAGGAAAGAATGCTTAGACTTTGGTTCACTGCCCAAAGTAAAAAGATAGAAGGAAAGGGACACCTATGTTCTATAAAGAACTGAGAAAAATGGGCAGGCTTCACCATCTTTCATATTAGATGTAATGTAAGCGGCTACATCAAAGGACATCGTTTCAGTAGTATAGGTCTTTCATCCCATTACAGAAATAATCTCCCGTCTTCTTTGCATGTCATCAGATTTCTAAGAGGCAGTATCCTGGTCAGGTGATCCCATGGCCCAGATATGTTGTGAGCACAAAGGTCCTTGTGTCCACAGATTTCCAGGGACACCATGAATGTTAAGTACACAGTGTTGACCTCTCAAAGTAAAACATGATCTTCTATCCAGAATCTGGGAATTAGAGGTGATTAATAATCTAGTGATCTGGGCCAGGACATAGCAAACTCCTCTCACAACCAGAGTCAGAGGTAGCTAGTAATCTACATGACATTTACAGCCATGGGCTCCCCCCAGCTTCCACAACCAGGACCAGAAGTAGCCAGTAGTCCAAATGACCTCTACATGCCTGTATGACCAAGATTAAGCCAGATCCTATTGTAAACCCTTAACTCATTTTCTTGAAAGAAATGGCATGTACCTTGAGTTGAGTTTAAATATAATTATGCTTCCTTGTGCTCCAGGGACTGTATTACACCAGGAACCTTTCTTTTTTTTTCAAATTATACTGTGTTTCAATTTGTTGGAAACAAAGTGCCTGGCATCAGACTCCTCAGGGTTTGATCCAGATTGACTGACAAAGTCGATTTGAACCATGTTTTCATTCTCACCTCTTTATGACTCACTCTCTGCTTTGACACCTGCAGAGACCCTCCTCATACATGATAATGAATTAGTTCTTGATGGAGGAAACAATACTGTTGTGGTCTGGGAATCAGTGTACAAACCACTCAAACACCAACCTCAGTCAAATGGGAATGGTTGATTGACCACCACAACCTAAGATTGATAGATCAGAGCCACATCCCAGCTGAACCATGATATTGAGTAAAGATCCTATACAGCTTTTTAATCATGATACCTACAAACATCTTTGCCAAGTTATTCCATCAATCAGGATTTAGGAATAGGGATCTTCCTTAGAAACATGTCTTTGATGTACTCTTATCCTGTTCCCATTGGTCAAGGTATTCAACTGTGGCAGGGGCTTGCCTTGTCTAACATTCATTTCTTAGTTTGTTAACTTGGATAGGACTTGTCTAACATTCATGTCTTAGCTTGTCAACCAGGATATTAGTTATATGTCTCTTTCTGCCAAGTAGGATGTCAGTTTTCAGAAAGTTCTTGGGGACTTAAACTTTACTAGACCCATTACTCAAAATGGCAGTCTTTTATCAAATACTTTCTTATATTGGTGCAGGTGTCCATCCTAAGTTGGGATCCTTCCTTGGGACAGCTTACAAACCCAAATACCATAAAAGTTTATATACAGATAGAGAAAGTGCTGTTGGGTTGTTGGTTCAGTCCAAGCTTATTTTAGGTAACTATACAAAGCATTTCTACTGATTTCTATTGTGATTGGCTCCCAAGGGCATAGAACATAAAAAAATATGTAGTCAACTTTGGCATGAATATGTTTCCTAGTAACAGCAGAAACAATATATGAGAAAGTTTCCTTATAATAATAGAAATAGCACAAAATGGCAGACTTGCTGTGTAACAAGTTACCTAGGCCTCAACATCCCATCGAGGCCTTAATACTTTACTTAGGCCTTAGTAAATACTATACAGTGTTCTTATCATTGGAGCATTTCAGAATATTATCTCTTAACTCCTAGACGGAAGTATAACTCAGCCATCCTTTTACCCAGGAAAAAGTGGATTTCCTTTAATGGACCTCTACAAAGCCTCAATTGCTCTACATGTTCATGTGGTATTTTAAAACCCTAAAAATATATATAGTTCCTACATTCACCTTTATAGGATTATCACTGAAATGAAGCATAAGATCCAAAACTAACCATAGGGAGGAGTCCAACTTCAATGAACTCTAAGTCTGATAATCCCCATAACACTAATTTCTTAGCACTGGTGCTCTACTTTCTTCTCTATTATGATAGAACATTCTGATTAAGGGCAACTTGGAAAGGAAACGGCCTTTCAGCTTATACTTCCAGGTTAAAGTCTATCACTAAAGCTAGGCCAAGAACTAAAGGTAGGTACAAAAAAAAAAAAAATGCTGACCACTGGCTTGTTCTCTTGCTTGTTCGCTTTTTCTTGCTCCTTTGCTCATGGTTAACTAAACAATTCTTATATAACTCAGAACCATATATCTTAGGAATGAAGCTACCTACTGAGTTAGGCCCTGACACAACAATTAATAATTAAGACTTGGAATAATTAGGATTGGAGGTAGATAGATAACTCATTTGTTCCTAGGAGTTGTATAGCTGTTCAGTGTTGTAAAAGCTCTGATAAAAAAAGTCACTGTTGCTCATAATCATTTTTCCAAGTCCTTATTACAAGTTGTCCCTCTTGAGTACCTTTTCCTTTAAACAGACAAATGTGCTGAGAGATTGGGAACTTTGGCTCTTTAATAAGCAGCTACTGGGGAAAAGGCTGCGCAGGCCCTCCTGGTTGCCGCCCTCACAGAGAGAGAGCTCAAAAGCAACCCCCTATGAGCTGCGGGACCACAGGTAAGACCAACTTTTCTGCTCCAAGCAACCTGCCTGGTGGTCTCAGGACACACATCTGCAAAATTCCTTCTGGTTTTTAGCTGGAGCCCCAACCTCGCTGATCCTGGCCCGCAGCTCACTGCTCCCAAACACCTTGGGAGAGAGAGTTCACCTCCTGGACAGGTGGGCACTCCTGAGACTGCAGAGCAGGAGAGACCACCAATACTGCCCACCCCTGCCCACATTCCTGGCCCAAGAGGAAACTGTATATGGCCTCTGGGACCTGAAGATAGGGGCACTGGAGCTGCAGGTCCCCCACGCTCCAGACACCGCCCAGACCTGAAGGGACACAGTCAACAGTTCTCTGCACCTAAATCTCGTGGGAGGGAGAGCTAAACCTTCAGAGGGGCAGACACGGCAGACAGGACTGGGAAACCAAAAGAGATTACACTCTGCCCACATTTCTGACTCCAGAGGAAAACACCTAATGCCATCTGGGACCCCGGTGCATGGGGGCTCCCAGAAAAGGTGGCGCAGGCTCTCCTGGTTGCTGCCCTCACGGAGAGTCCCCCCACAAGCAACTTGAGCCACGGGACCACAGATAAGACCAACTTTTCTGCTCCAAGTGACCTGCCTGGTATACTCAGGACACAGGCCCACAGGAATAGCTGAAGACCAGTAGACAGGAAAGACTACACGCCCGAAAGCAGAACACTCTGTTCCCATAACTGGCTGAAAGAAAAGAGGAAAACAGGTCTTCAGCACTCCTGACACACAGGCCTATAGGACGGTCTAGCCACTGTCAGAAATAGCAGAACAAAGTAACACCAGAGACAATCTGATGGCGGGAGGCAAGCGCAGGAACCCAAGCAACAGAAACCAAGACTACATGGCATCATCAGAGCCCAATTCTCCCACCAAAGCAAACACTGAATATCCAAACACACCAGAAAAGCAAGATCTAGATTCAAAATCATATTTGATCATGATGCTGGAGGACTTCAAGAAAGACATGAAGAACTCCCTTGGAGAAACGCAGGAAAACATAAATAAACAAGTAGAAGCCAATACAGATTGATAAGTAGCTATTAGCCCAAATGCTTGAATTACCCTAGATGCACAGAACACATGAAACTCAAGACGGATGATCAAACTGTGAATGCTTCACTCCTTCTTTAAAAGGGGAACAAGAATACCCTTGGCAGGGAATAGAGAGGCAAAGTTTAAAACAGAGACAGAAGGAACACCCATTCAGAGCCTGCCCCACATGTGGCCCATACATATACAGCCACCCAATTAGACAAGATGGATGAAGCAAAGAAGTGCAGGCCGACAGGAGCCGGATGTAGATCTCTCCTGAGAGACACAGACAGAATACAGCAAACACAGAGGCATATGCCAGCAGCAAACCACTGAACTGAGAATAGGACCCCCATTGAAGGAATCAGAGAAAGAACTGGAAGAGCTTGAAGGGGCTCGAGACACCATATGAACAACAATGCCAAGCAACCAGAGTTTCCAGGGACTAAGCCACTACCTAAAGACTATACATGGACTGACCCTGGACTCTGACCTCATAGGTAGCAATGAATATCCTAGTAAGATCACTAGTGGAAGGGGAAGCCCTTGGTCCTGCTAAGACTGAACCATTTGCAAATTCATCTGGAATAACAAAAAACCCAGGATAGCTAAAACTATCCTCAACAATAAAAGGACTTCAGGGGGAATCACTATCCCTGAACTCAAGCAGTATTACAGAGCAATAGTGATAAAAACTGCATAGTATCGGTACAGAGACAGACAGATAGACCAGTGGAATAGAACTGAAGACCCAGAAATGAACCCACACACCTATGGTCACTTGATTTTTGACAAAGGAGCCAAAACCATCCAATAGAAAAAAGATAGCATTTTCAGCAAATGGTGCTGGTTCAACTGGAGGTCAACATGTAGAAGAATGCAGATCAATCCATGCTTGTCACCCTGTACAAAGCTTAAGTCCAAGTGGATCAAGGACCTCCACATCAAACCAGATACACTCAAACTAATAGAAGAAAAAGTGGGGAAGCATCTCGAACACATGGGCACTGGAGAAAATTTCCTGAACACAACACCAATGGCTTATGCTCTAAGATCAAGAATCGACAAATGGGATCTTATAAAACTGCAAAGCTCTAAGGCAAAGGACACTGTGGTTAGGACAAAACAGCAAACAACAGATTGGGAAAAGATCTTTACCAATCCTACAACAGATAGAGGCCTTATATCCAAAATATACAAAGAACTCAAAAAGTTAGACCGCAGGGAGACAAATAACCCTATTAAAAAATGGGGTTCAGAGCTAAACAAAAAATTCACAGCTGAGGAATGCCGAATGGCTGAGAAACACCTAAAGAAATGTTCAACATCTTTAGTCATAAAGGCAAATGCAGAAAACAACCCTGAATTTCACCTCATACCAGTGAGAATGGCTAAGATCAAAAACTCAGGTGACAGCAAATGCTGGCGAGGATGTGGAGAAAGAGGAACACTCCTCCATTGTTGGTGGGATTGCAGACTGGTACAACCATTCTGGAAATCAGTCTGGAGGTTCCTCAGAAAATTGGACATTGAACTACCTGAGGACCCAGCTAAACCTCTCTTGGGCATATACCCAAAAGATGCTCCAACATATAAAAAAGACACGTGCTCCACTATGTTCATAGCAGCCTTATTTATAATAGCCAGAAGCTGGAAAGAACCCAGATGCCCTTCAACAGAGGAATGGATACAGAAAATGTGGTACATCTACACAATGGAATATTACTCAGCTATCAAAAACAATGACTTTATGAAATTCATAGGCAAATTGATGGAACTGGAAAATATCATCCTGAGTGAGCTAACCCAATCACAGAAAAACACACATGGTATGCACTCATTGATGGCTATTAGCCCAAATGCTTGAATTACCCTAGATGCCTAGAACACATGAAACTCAAGACGGATGATCAAAATGTGAATGCTTCACTCCTTCTTTAAAAGGGGAACAAGAATACCCTTGGCAGGGAAGAGAGAGGCAAAGTTTAGAACAGACACAGAAGGAACACCCATTCAGAGCCTGCCCCACATGTGGCCCATGCATATACAGCCATCCAATTAGATAAGATGGATGAAGCAAAGAAGTGCAAGCCAACAGGAACCAGATGTAGATCTCTCCTGAGAGACACAGCCAGAATACAGCAAACACAGAGGCGAATGCCAGCAGCAAACCACTGAACTGAGAACGGGACCCCCGTATGAACAACAATGCCAACCAACCAGAGCTTCCAGGGACTAAGCCGCTACCCAAAGACTATACATGGACTGACCCTGGGCTCCAACCTCATAGGTAGCAATGAATAGCCTAGTAAGAGCACCAGTGGAAGGGGAAGCCCTTGGTCCTGCTAAGACTGAATCCCCAGTGAACGTGATTGTTGGGGGGAGGGCAGTAATGGGGGGAGGATGAGGAGGGGAACACCCATATAGAAGAGGATGGGGAGGGGTTAGGAGGATGTTGGCCGGGAAACGGGGAAGGGAAATAACAATCGAAATGTAAATAAGAAATACTCAAGTTAATCAAGATAAAAAAAAAAATAAGCAGCTACTGGGCACTCCCTTACTCTCCTTGCCCATTGGCCCCAAAAGACTGTCATGTCTGCTAAATACATATTCAGACCTCCTTATACCAACATTGGTTGAATATGCTAGAGATATTTTGAGAAGATTGCACGATTGCAGCTCATGGCTTTAGCTTCTGAGAGCACAGCCTCTGTGGAGCTTTTACAAACACTGGGTATCAGAGTATATTGTCAAAAACCTTGGGGACCCACTAACCTTGAAACTATTTCACAGAGGTCAAAAGAGCAGCATTTTTCTCCTTGATGCCTCGCAAAAGAACACCTGTGATATTGGCACAGACAGAAACCCTCACTTGGGTGTGAAGTGTACTTTAACTGATGCAGTCACTCTTCTCTGCTGTATAATGAGGCTGTTCCTGTTTCCTGAGGGAGCAGGAAGAACCTCCACTCGGGTGGCTCTTACAGAAGCACAATGGCCCAATGATAGGTTTCTATCTGGCTTCTCTTCTTGGCTATTTTTAGTGGTGAGGGCAGATCTGGTTACAGGAGTAGACTATGTAGACACGGTTGCCCTAGCTATGGTCTTATCCTATTTTGTAGACCAGCGGGTAGGCTTGCACACCATTATCTGCTGTGTGATGCCATTTCATTTGTTCCATGCTTGAGGATTACAACAATCATGAATCCTTGAGCTCTCCTTCCCAGAAAAATGCAGCAGGACAAGCATTACTTCAGCCCACAATCTCAATCAAAGCTCAGAGTTTTCCCATTGTTTCCAAGACCCCAGGGTACCCTGTGCTTATCCATGAATAATGTAGAGACAATGAGGAAGCGTTAACTTCACCTATGAAGGAGGGCAGTTTAATTTTTACAATCTAGAGGTTAATGCCAAATGCCTTTCTATTTATTTGAGGTTGGAGCTTAGAGTTGTTTGTTTGTAACATTTATGCTCTGGCAAGTCTGAGTCTTGGGAATTACTAATGGATGAGTAGATGCTAGAGGAATAATTTAACCCAGAAACTGTCTCATCTCAGATTTTCTGTGAAACCCATTCACATGCAGCTGGCAACTGACACAGCCAAGATTTCCTGATGCTGCTACCATCCGGAGAGGAGGAAAAAAGAAGTGGCTGGTTGAGTTGACTGTTTTGGTCTAAGGTTTCACTTTCATTCAAAGGAATAAAGATTCCTAGGAACCCTGTTGTAAGCTTGTAGGACATGAGGGTTTTAATTTTGAATCTTGTCCCTTTAAAGACTTGCAAGAAAAATCCTGGGTGTAACTAGATCTCTGACTTTTTTCGTAACTGTTTACAGGAAGAAAACTCTTAAGTTTCAGTATCTGAGGAAATCGAAAGCTATGAACATTGTTGAGAGAGATCTCATGTTTTATCGCTCTGCTCCCCACAAAATAGCACAGGATGAGACACCCAGTACTTTTCAGTCTGAGCAGTCTGTGCAGTGAATCTAACCAGTGTTGGCATTCCTTCTCTTTCTGTAAACACTTCATTTCCTAAGAATTTTGGGAGATTATAAAATCCTTGCGCATACACACACACACACACACACACACACACACACACACACACACTCACTCACTCACTCACTCACTGCTTCCTACGCTGCAAAAGCCGGATACCACTGAAGAAATTTCTGAAGAGGTGAGTGCTGCCCCTGCTTTCTGTGGAAAAGTAGATCGTCTCTGAATGAACGAGATTACAGGTGAAATCCTTGCTGATCTTTCGGTTGAGAGAGAAGGAAGCTGAGCTGGTGGCTGCTACACTGAGCAGTGAATCTGCAATAGCTGGGCTCAGGGCCTTGGCTCATGAAGATAGCAGGAATCCTTATTCCTCCGCCAGTGGGACTGCACCAAGAAAAGCATATTTCAGATTGTAAAATATGCTTTTTAGAGATAAGTTAGGATAACTGAATAAGGAGAAGAGGACTTTAGTTACCTTGACTGGAGAGTGCTTAGGCACCGGTGGTTGTGGTTGTGGTAAGTGGCTGGGCAACAGACAAGTTTGTTACTGGAAAAATTATCATGAAGTAAGAGTCAGTGGAAAATGCATCTAGATATCAAGCTGCACTACCTAGTTATTGCAACAGTACACAGCCTGAGGACCGATGGGCACATGTGGTCAAAAATGTCTCAGGTTCATAGTAAGTGCAAACACGGTGTTTTAATGACTTCATAAGCACATCTGATGTTCGCTCACTTCTGCATCAAGTGGATAAATAAGGTGGTATTGTAGACCTTGTTAATTTGTGTCGTCATGAAAGTTAATTGCTTTGGATTATTTTTGTCTTTAGTTTTCTTTGGTTTTGTTTTCTGGTGGTAAGATGTAAAAAAGAGATGGAGGGTTAATTAGAAATAGATGTATATTTCGAATTTTTAGACAATTCTGAAGACCCTCTGTGCACTGTGCTTGACCTTGGTTTATTAATTATGCTGCTCAGATGTTTTAAGATTATAAAAAGTTAAGACCTTGTTCACTGAGAAATTAAGGTAAACACTCCTAAATCAAGTATAAAAACTGGATTTTAAATTATTATTAGATAATTCTATTATTAAAACTGTTATCTATTTCTAGGAGATAAACGATTGTCCTTTGGTTGGTTTTCTGTTAAGAATGTTTATTTTTATTTCTAATTAAGACAATGTTAATATAGAAAAATTGGCTTTCAGTAGTTACTATAAAAGATTTATTTTAAAATATCCTTTAATGCATGTCTTAATGGTAACATTTAGCTACACATGTTAAAGAAAATTTGACAAAGGATGTTCATTAATGTTAATTGATTGATTGTGTTAGGTCCTGTAGGGTAAGTCGAGGACACATTTTTCCATCTTCTATTATGGTCACTTCTTTTATGGTACATCTGCATTCCCTTTCTTGACTTCTCTTTATAACTCGTGACTGACAACCAAAGACCAAAGCATTACTGAGCTTCGGTTGTTTCCTCTTCCTGTCTCTCCTCTATCTGAGGAGAGTTTCACTCCTGAGGCAGGGGCTTTCTCAGGCCCCTTCTGCACACCATGTTGCACACTTACCACACTTCCAAGAGTTCTTCCCTGTGCATTAGCTCGTTCAACACTCCTGAGGTGCTGGTGCCAGAGAACACTGTCGAGGCTTTCTTCTCTGAGTGTGAGCTGGTCTGCATTCAAATGCTCGTTCTCAAGTTCTGTTTTACTCGGGGTCAGTGGAGGGCACCTCTCTGCACCATTAGGGATGACCATACTTCGATATCTAGGATTTGCTGGCTGGAGATGGGTCTTAAGGCAATACCCAAAATACCATATTACTGCATATTGTTGAGATTGTGATCACTATTCCAAATTTAAATAAATAGTATGACAACATCGAAGCATGAGCATTTACATGTAAGCAGAGTGTATCAAATAGATCAAGATCCCTGTAATTTCACTGTTTATATTTTATATATTTTATATATCAAGATTCAATTTCACATCAGTTTATATTTTGGAATAAGCTTGATGTCGGAAAAATCATAAAATAAATACAGCCTTCATATTTTTGAAACTCTTTTGGTTCGTAGTGTTTTAGGCCATTGTAATATAAAATCACCCCACTGTTTTGCTGAAGGCAGATTGCTCTGGAGAATACGGTATTCCGTGTGATCTGATCTTCTTCAGAGCTCTTCACCGTCAATGTTCTGTTTCTCTCTGTAGACTTGCTTTTCATCCTCTGAACCTGGTCTGCTTTGACAATGCTGTTGAAAAAAAGTTGATAATCCGAGAACATTTAGCATTCTGATTAGAATATTAAACACACGCAAACACAAACACACAGAGACAGGCAGACCGACAGACAGACAGACAGACAAAACTAAACTAAAATGAGTAAAATGGCTTATATCAATTTAAGCAGATATCAGAATTAATCCATCCTCAAGAGTTATTATGGATGTACAGAAACTCCTAATTATATACAGAAGAGGAACTTTGGATTATTAGGGGAATTTGGGGAGTTTCCAGAAGGCAAATATCTCGGTTGATTAAGAAATGGTTATCATACATGACAGGCAGAGAAGGCAATGCAAGACTAGTGATGAAAAGGACACCATACTTCCCAGACTATGGCAAGGCAATGGGTGCTGTGTATTCCATACAGTGTCATATCATAAATATAAAAAAAATTTGTAAAAGGGGCAGATTATACAGGGACTTCCAAAGTATGTTAAGGAGTAAGGATTTTTTTAAAGGAACTGGTCAGCTATTAACTTATTTTTAGCAGCATTTAAACACAGTCTGTACAGAGAAAACTGGCACTATGAGCAAAGAAAACCAAGTAAAAAGTCAAACCTAAAAGGAGAAAAAGTAAGTCGCTATTGAAATAACTCACCCCCACCCCACCCCCTTGAATGCTGTCATCTGGCACTAGAAAGTACTTAGCAAAATGACAGTTCTGTGGACACAGAAAGCAAGGTCTATGGGATGCTAATGGAAGTCGCTTAACAAAAATCCAAGTGGGTTAGAGTCAATGTCCAGCCCCGGCAAGGTTCATCCTGTTCTAGCCAACACCCATTCTGTAGGTGGAGAGAGAATGTAGACCATTTACAGATAAGCCACTTGAGCATGGGCAAGTCAGGAACTCACTGGGGGACATCTAGGGGCAGGTTCTAGTACCAATAAAGACAGTGTCAACTACCCTGGAACCCTGGGAGCTCCTAGAGACTGAGCTGCCAACCAAGCAGCATAAGCGGGCTGGTCCAAGGCCCCTGATACATATATAGCAGAGGGTTGCCACTTCTGGCCTCAGTGGGAGAGGATGTGCCCAATCCTGCAGCAATGTGATGCACCAGGATGGGGGGGATACCAGGGAGGCAAAGAGGAGGGGGAATGGAAGGAGGAACTCTGTGAGGGGGAACTGAGAGGGGAGACAGCATTTAGGGTGTATATAAATAAGTAAATAGGTAAATAAATAAAATAATAAAGAACCATTAAAAGAAAAAATGGGGAGAGGAACCAAGATCCAGCATCAATATATAATGGGAAAAGGGACCTGGGATTTAAACCTTTACAGCCCATACTCTACACCTGTAACTAAAGGTGATTTCTATCCTTTCCCTTAACCACTGACCTCACTCAGCCATCGTCATCAACAGGAAAGAAGTTCTTAGACATATTTACTAACCAAGCAGTTCTGCACATATCGTTTCCCACGGTGGCGCAGTTAGTAATCAATGCTCCTTTTTTTCACATGCACTGCTATGAACAACACCATGCCGTGCGTTGTTCGCTCACCTAGATATACTCTTGTATTTTAAATGGTCTCTTTATGTGTGTAATTCGGTCTACTGCTATTCTCTTGTAGGCTTATCCATAACTTGAGAGATGGTGAATCATTACAAGAAAATTGTTCTAATGTTCGGATTAGAACGTATCAATGACTATAACTTTAGAACGCTTAAGTCCTTACTGACCCATGACCTAAAACTGACTCAGAAAATGCAAGATGATTATGACAGAATTAAGATTGCTGACTTAATGGAAGAAAAGTTCCCAGAGGACGCTGGATTGAGCAAACTGATAGAAGTGTGGGAAGGTATTCCAGAATTTGAAGATCATGCTGATACGCTTAGAAAAGAGATGGAGAAAGGTAAAGAGAAGCAGTCTGGATGCCCACCTTTTCTCTTTCCTCCCTAACCTTAGCTCCTTGCAGGGATCATAGCTGGCATGCTTCTTCCCCAGTGTGTACGTCCAATAGGATGGCACCACTTTAAATGGGGGAAACGTAGGGAACTCCTTTCCTACAAAGAGCTGTAATGGGTTTGGAGGTAGATGTCTCTGGGGTAGGCGAAGGGAAGAAAATAACAAAAACAGAAGCTGCTTAGAGAAACAGTAGCTTCCAGTATAATGGAATGGGTAGAAAATTACAAAGGAAAAATTGAATGCCACATTTAAAATACCTCACAGTTCCAAATTAAGAAACACTATCATTAATATGTCTTCCCGCAACACGTGTGAGCCAACATTTAAGTAGAGAGCTGAATCTAAGAGATGTGAAGTTCCCTGTTACTGGATTCACAATAAATGGAAGCGAATATGGGTACATTGCCTCACATCTGTGATCTTAGCACTCAGCTGGCTTGGGCAGAGAGATCACCAGTTTAAGGACTAGTCTCAAGTTCATGAGTTCATCTTGAGACAGGTCTCAAGAAAATAAAAAGGAGCCCCAAATGGAAGCAATGGACGTTCACTGTTACCCCTTTGTCACTGGTCAGAACTGGTTACACCTTCTTCTGTTTCTCTAATTTGGGGTGACCTATAGAAGATAATCTGTCAAATTATCATGCAAATTTTATACTCTTAAAATCCAACTATAGGATAAAAGGGCTGGGGTGGGGCTTGGCTGGTAGGCATTGAAATCCCCAAGACAAGAGCAAGGAAACCCAGAGGCAGTTCCTGTGCCTGCCTTGTTGGTGGCAGGGGCAGGAAATATACTGAGACACAAGTAGGAAGAGAGTGCACGAAATGGAATTCATCTGTCTTACAACAGGACCACTTCATTTATTTATTGTCTTTTCTTTACTTCATCAGTTAGAAACAAAGCCGAAAGAAACTCTGAATCCAGTACTCCCCTACTTACCTCCAACAAGATGGAAATTCCAGAAGTAGAGCCAGCTAGGACGACGTCTTCATCAGAGGTACGCAGTCTAAGATCTCACTGAAAAAAACATCCACTAAGCTTGTTCTCCCCAGGACCTTTCTCTGAGGACTTAGTCTAAGCCCCTCATCTGTGCCAAGGACCTAACTAAGACAAAAGGAAGGCTGAACACATTAATCATTTCTGGTTACTCATTTTGTTTTAAAATTGATGTGTATTTTGTCATAATATAATTTTCTGTAACAAATATATAAAAACATTACTTGCTTATATGCATGTGTATGCGTGATGCCATTGACGTCAGAGGAGGACGTCAAATATTCTGCTTGATCACTCTCTGCCTTACTCCTTTGAGATATAGAGTCTCACCCCGAACCTACAGCTATGTTGGTAGGTAGGAAGCCTCAGAGACTGTCCTAACTGTGCCTTTCACAGTGCTGGAATCATGTCTGGAAAGCCCAGATTTTTGTGTGGGTGCTGAGATCTGATCTTAGGTCCTCATGTATGTGCAGCAAATATTCTTGTCCCATAAGTCACCTCTCCAACCCCTCATTATTCCTTTTAACAACCTTTGCAAAAGTAGTAGCAGTCAGTTTAAGGATATGTCTTTCCAAAGCCTGTTAAAAGGCATTAAACTCAACTTGTACTTTCTGAATCTAGATGTCATGTTCTCCCACCATGGAACGTGCGTAAAGTAGTGACGTACATGAAGTGTTTCCGTCCCTGTACAAGATGATCCTATGCTCTCCTCTGGCCATGTGTTCAGAAAGTGAAGTTCCCAAGGAATCGATACACTCAGAACCCAGTAACACAGAATCAATCATCTTGGTATTAAAATCATTGTTCTTCCTATAATTTTAAAACGCATGACAGGGACTGAGGATAAAACCCTGTAGTGGAGCCTAGCTTGGCACACATAAGACCTCAAGTTCAACCTCTAATGCACAAAAGAGAAGATCAGTCATTACCAGTAGGAAATGTATGCATTTTTTCCTTTAAAAATAAAAAGGGAAAATAAACTCCAAAAATACCGTAAAGCCTCCATGATTCTATCATTTGACTAAATCAGTCATCACATTATCAGATGTTTCTATGACGACCTCAGTGAGAAGCTTTTGCTCTCGACAAGGTATACGTTAGTTATTAAGAAATAATTTATTATCTTGACAGGCTATATATGGTAGTTTCATTTAAGCAGGGCTTATCACATAATTTGATCATTTAAAACACTTTACCTTTACATATATTTAAAAGAGTTACAATTGGGTTTCCTAGGCAAGCATTCTACCTACCGGGTGAAATACAAGATGATTGACAGAAATGTTAACTCTATGGTCCATTCATTTAAGATACTCCAGACTTTTTCGCAATGATAAAAATCTTGAAGGAGCTTCTCATCTAATCTCCCGCTAACTGATTTATTCAGTGTAACCATTCTTTTAGTGTACATCGTGAAACCCTGACAACTGTTTACATATGTTTCGTTTATTGAATTCTATCGCACCAGGAATCTCTATATGATCAATGTTTTGTCATTTTAATTATTAGAGTTGCATTACTTGGAATGTAAAATCAATGTGCACATCTAATTATCTGTCTTCATAAGTAATGATAATAATATAATTAAAACTTATCTAAGCCTGAAGAAAAGCCCATAAATAGTGTTTTGCTCAGTGTGTCAGGATGGCTGAGCAGTCTAAGGCGCTGTGTTCAGGTTGCAGTCTCCCTTGGAGGCGTGGGTTCGAATCCCACTTCTGACAACTAGTGTTTTGTTCAAATGACATCAGCTGTTTTCTTTTCTTTCTTTTTTCTTTGTTTTTTTTTGTTTTTGTTTGTTTGTTTGAGCAAAGACTTTTTAATGACTATATTTTACAAATACACTGGGGAATCTTGCACTGCATGGGACTCTTGGCAGCAAATCTGCGTACTCCTTTGCAACCAGCCCTATGAAAGCAAAGCCCCTTCTCCTCTTCTGTTGTTCGTTTTGCCCGCTACATTATCATCAGAATAAAGAAACCCCTGTCTTTTTTTCCCTTTGGTATGGCTTTCTTTTCTTTCTTCTAAAACACATAAAGAAAACAGTAGTAATTAACGTGACAGAGTTTCTACATGGTTTCACCTACTTACTTTTTACATTTGAAGCTGTTTAAGCAAGTTTTATGCCTCAAATAAGTTTATATAAGTAGAATTTAAAGGCCCTAAGCAGATGTATTGCCTTATGCACACATGCTCCTTATGTAGAAATGAGCCCCGCCTAGCACATTCAGGGCAGGTACGATATCAATCGAGCTCCGTCCGGTCTCCCGGATATTTAATTCTGTGGTCCATTATCTCAGGGAACCTATTACACAGTTATAATCAGATCACCTGAAAGGATGGTGACAGGGATTCTTGTGTCCCAAAAAGCAGACAATTTGAGGTGGTTTCATTAGGAAGCTGAGGGGAGAAAAATCCCACAAATGGGATCCGGTTTTGCTGAACGGCTTGTTTCCCATCCATTAGCTCTGAGTTGAACAACACCAGGTTACCTTTTCTCTGTTTCATAAGATATGTGTGTTTGGTATCATGAGTTTATCTAAAGAAAGTTGATGTGCATCTTGGGCTCAGATATGTAAGGAAGGGAGCAGCATCTTGTGTGTGTGTGTGTGTGTGTGTGTGTGTGTGTGTGTGTGTGTGTGTGTGTGTGTGTTCTATTTTCCAAGTTTTCCTCTTTATATCAAAAAAGTGCCCTTTCAGGAAAAATTTTTTTTTTAATTTTTTATTTAAGATTTATTTATTTATTATATATAAGTACACTGTAGCTGTCTTCAGATATACCAGAAGAGGGCATCAGATCTCTTTACAGATGGTTGTGAGCCACCATGTGGTTGCTGGGAATTGAACTCATGACCTCTGGAAGAGCAGTCGGGTGCTCTTAACCGCTGAGTCATCTCTCCAGCCCCCAAAAGTCAGTTCTAGGTGCTTTTTCTTTTCTTTTTTTCTTTTCTTTTTTTCGGAGCTGGGAACCGAACACAGGGCCTTGCGCTTGCTAGGCAAGCGCTCTACCACTAAGCTAAATCCCCAACCCCCCAAATTTTTTTTAACAAGAACAAAATCTGATGTTTCTCCTAACAAAACACTGTCTCAGTCTTGTTTACTGATGTGTTTTGTTACAGGGTAGATGGCCTGATAACATGGACCACATTTCAATTAGGAAAAATAAAAACAAATCAGCAGAGAGAAAAAAAAAGATATGTAGAATCAGTATTCTGAGCCAGACCAGTGCAGTTTAGTGACTACATTTCTAAGAGACATTTTGATTAGGAAGGGAAGGGGCTAGCTTTAGGAAGTACCTACATGGGATCTAAAAATGCCTGTGTAGCCCAGCTGGGGCAGTGTAGGGGCAACAGGGACACTGGCAGAGTAGAAGAATTTTTGCAAGGGAAAAAGACGAAGTTGTGTTTGACCTGATTTTTTCAAAACTATTTACTAGGATACAAAGAATTTTTAAAATCTATTTCCTTTCAGGAAAGCAAAGATGTTATCCCTGACATTATAAAAGCCCAGTTTTTGATGGAAGAGTCTAACCTTCCAGAACTTTCAGCAACCAACACATGCCCAGCTAAGAGTGAACCCCTAACTTCCAGCTGCCTCCAGACGCCATTGGAGCGTTCAGAAATATCATCCACCATATTGGCAACATCTCAAGGTTCTTCAGCTCCATGTTCCACCTATGTCAAGGTTTCCCAGGTGTCTCCAGTAACGATGTCCAGGAGCATCCAGAATATCCAGACCTGTCAAAAAACCTCAACACTTTCTTATAATCACCAAGCTACCCTGATGTCTCCAAAAGCAGAGCCCAGCAGTGTCCTGGCCTTTCAAATAACCCCAGCAACAATGACCAGTGGTCACAATAGTCCTCGGGTGCCTGCAGCAACAGTATCCAGCAGTTTCAATAAACGTCAGGTGACCCGAGCCACAGTGCCCAGCAGTGTCCAGACCTCTCAAATGACCCCGGCAACAATGACCAGTGGTTGTAATGGTCCTCAGGAGCCTGCAGCAACAGTATCCAGTGGTTTCAATAAATCTCACATGACTCCAGCCACAGTGCCCAGCAGTGTGGAGGCCCCATGGATGCCTCAAGCAATAGTGCCCAGCAGTGACCAGACCTCTCAAATGACCCCAGCAACAATGACCAGTGGTCACAACAGTCCTCGGGTGCCTGCAGCAACAGTATCCAGCAGTTTCAATAAACGTCAGGTGACCCGAGCCACAGTGCCCAGCAGTGTCCGGACCTCTCAAATGACCCCGGCAACAATGACCAGTGGTTGTAATGGTCCTCAGGAGCCTGCAGCAACAGTATCCAGTGGTTTCAATAAATCTCAGATGACTCCAGCCACAGTGCCCAGCAGTGTGGAGGCCCCATGGATGCCTCAAGCAATAGTGACCACCAGTGTCCAGACCTCTCAAATGACCCCAGCAACAATGACGAGTGGTCACAACAGTCCTCGGGTGCCTGCAGCAACAGTATCCAGCAGTTTCAATAAACGTCAGGTGACCCGAGCCACAGTGCCCAGCAGTGTCCGGACCTCTCAAATGACCCCAGCAACAATGACCAGTGGTCACAACAGTCCTCGGGTGCCTGCAGCAACAGTATCCAGCAGTTTCAATAGACCTCAGGTGACCCGAGCCACAGTGCCCAGCAGTGTCCGGACCTCTCAAATGACCCCGGCAACAATGACCAGTGGTTGTAATGGTCCTCAGGAGCCTGCAGCAACAGTATCCAGTGGTTTCAATAAATCTCACATGACTCCAGCCACAGTGCCCAGCAGTGTGGAGGCCCCATGGATGATGCCTCAAGCAATAGTGACCACCAGTGTCCAGACCTCTCAAATGACCCCAGCAACAATGACCAGTGGTCACAACAGTCCTCGGGTGCCTGCAGCAACAGTATCCAGCAGTTTCAATAAACGTCAGGTGACCCGAGCCACAGTGCCCAGCAGTGTCCGGACCTCTCAAATGACCCCAGCAACAATGACGAGTGGTCACAACAGTCCTCGGGTGCCTGCAGCAACAGTATCCAGCAGTTTCAATAGACCTCAGGTGACCCGAGCCACAGTGCCCAGCAGTGTCCAGACCTCTCAAATGACCCCGGCAACAATGACCAGTGGTTGTAATGGTCCTCAGGAGCCTGCAGCAACAGTATCCAGTGGTTTCAATAAATCTCAGATGACTCCAGCCACAGTGCCCAGCAGTGTGGAGGCCCCATGGATGATGCCTCAAGCAATAGTGACCACCAGTGTCCAGGCCTTTCAAATGACCCCAGCAACAATGACCAGTGGTCACAATAGTCCTCGGGTGCCTGCAGCAACAGTATCCAGCAGTTTCAATAAACGTCAGGTGACCCCAGCAACAGTGCCCAGCCGGGTCCAGACCTTAGGAATGACCCCAGCAGCAATGACCAGTGGTTGTAATAATCTGCAGGTGACCCCAGCAACAGTGCCCAGCAGTCACAATACCCCTCAGGTGTCTTCTGCAACAGTGCACAGTGCTACCTTGGTGTCTCCAGCAACACCACTCAAGGTAATGACTTAATGAATTAATAAGTTATTAATTATATCTCATGATAAAATGATGACAATACTTAACATAATCTTGGAAGATGTTCCCTTTAACTGTCTATGATGCATCACCATACATCTTGTTGAAATAAGTCAGTTGTCTACTTTAAACATATGATTTGAGGTCCTTCCCTAAATTCATTTCATACTTCTCTTAAGCTCTGCTTCGCTATTGAACACCTGAGCACCCTTGTTCTTTAAGAGACACAATTAAACATGCATTTAGTTTTACTGTTTTTGTTATTTTGGCTTTCATCTGTTTTTACCATAGGCAAAACGTGGAAAACGTGATGTAAAAATATAAAACGTATTCTCAATGATTTCCATTTTATTTTTTAATTATACCAATATCATTTTAGAAAACTTAGGAAGGTATGTAATACACAAAAATAAGTTTTAAATGATCTAGAATCGCTTTATAAAAATGTCACATTTCCTATCCAATTTTGTCTTTTGTTACATATTTGCAGAATATCCTTTACTTACCAGATTTGTGTCACAATTCACATAACTTTCTGTAGTGTATGTTTTTAAATTTTATTTAAGTGGGCCTGGAAGATGGCTAATGGGTGAAAGCGCTAGCCCCAGAAGTCTGACAACCTGAACTGAGGTCACCTGAACCCATGCAAAATCTGGACACAGGAACATCCATGTGATTAACCCCACTGTTCTCCAAAGCAGAGACTTGGGGTAGTGACAGAGAATCTGCAGAAGCTCACAGGCCACCATGTTAGGCATGCGCAGTGGGGAACTACAGACCCTATCTCAGACAAAGTAGAAGATGAGAGCTAACATTTAATGTTGTCCTGTGATCACAGACAGACAGACAGACAGACAGACGGACACACACACACACACACACACACACAAGCACTCTCCCCCAGCACACAAAGTCACAAAATATTTTTAAAAATAGTTAACAAGTCTTGAACTTCCATTCAATCAACCAATATAGATTTAAATATCCAAGTTAATTAACCAATATAGATTTTATTATCTGAAGCATTGCAATAGTTCATACATTGTAAAAAATAATCCTGTGTGGTTTGGCTTTAGGCTCTTTCCAGTATTCTGTATTCCTGCAAACACCAAGAACCTCGTTCCTTTCTAAAGAAGTATAGAACATCTGCTCCTGAGGTCCTATGCACTTTTTGGCGGGTGTTCTTAGCACTGTTCTGAGGTACTGCTTAAGTCGCACTAGGAATATACTTGCTAAGGTTAGAAAACCTTGGACCACATTGACAAAAAGTCACAGTTAAGCTCTGACATTCACATGGTTCCAAATCAGGTCACAGGAAATGCTGTTGGCTTATAGCTACCTCTCTATATTGGCCTCTAGGTTTCCTGTTGTTGCCACCATTCTTCTCCATGTCCACGTGTGCTCCTGGATTCAGAAAGGACACGGAGTAGCTTGATGTGGTGGCACACACCTATAATTCCAAATGCGGCTGGTGGACCTCTGTGAGCTCAAGGCCAGACAGCCTGATCTATAGAGCAAGTTCAGAGTCAACCAAGAACACACATTGAGACTTTGTCTCAAAGCGAAAAGGAAAGAGCTGAGGAAAGAAAGAAAGAAAGAAGGAAAGAAAGAAAGAAAGAAAGAAAGAAAGAAAGAAAGAAGGAAAGAAAGAAAGAGGGAGGGAGGGAGGGAAGAAAGGTGGGAGGGAGGAAGGAAGAGAGAAAGATTGGGAGGGAGGGAAGGAGGGAGGGAGGGAGGAAGGAAGGAAAGGAAGGAAGGAAGGAAGGAAGGAAGAGAGAAAGAAAGAAAGAAAGAAAGAGGGAGGGAGAGGGAGGAAGGAAGGAAAGGAAGGAAGGAAGGAAGGAAGGAAGGAAGGAAGAAAGAAAGAAAGAAAGAAAGAAAGAAAGAAAGAAAGAAAGAAAGAAAGAAAGAAAGAAAGAAAGAGGGAGGGAGGGAGGGAAGGTGGGAGGAAGGAAGGAAGAGAGAAAGATTGGGAGGATGGGAGGGAGGGAGGGAGGGAGGGAGGGTGGGAGGTACGGAGGGAAGGTGCTGTGAAGTCTGTGGAATACTGTGGAGACAGGTAGTCAAATAACCCTTTCTATTGCAAATCCAGGATTCTTCTCCAGGGATGATCTTAAGCAAGTGGAAGAACTTCTAATCTGAATTATTCAAATCAGCAGAGCCCTGGGGTTGCTTCCAGTGGCTGCCTCTCTAAGTGTTTTACAAGACAATCAATGTTGACTTTGTGTGTTTGTGTGTGTGAAACTAATTGTAATCTAAGTTTTAAAAATGTGCTATTATGCTCATTACACTTGTGGTGAAGCTGACAGGGAGACAATTTGTCTAGCATTCACAAGGTCTCGAGTGTATGGTCAAATGCCATCAAAGTATTAATGCAACCTATTTACCTACTGTGAGTAATTATGACATGCTGGCGTTCTTACCCAGATCTCTATTCATTTCCCATCACTTACATCAGTATATTAAACACTGCTTAGATCTCTCCACTCTGCCTAATAGTGCTATTCCTTAGAGTTTGTATTAACTGTGCCTGGTTTTTCTGTGTGCATTCTATACAGAAACCAAGACTGAAGAATGTACCTACACAACCTTCTGAAGAAGACGGTCAACGGCAAGATTCCAAACAAGTGATGGTGTTAAAAGCAACAAAGCCATTCACATATGACATGAGAGGAAACAAAAGGATGTTCCATGCCACTGTGGCTACAGAGACTGAATTCTTCAGAGTGAAGGTGTTTGACATAGCCCTCGAGAAAATGTTCATCCCTAATAAAGTCATTGTCATCTCAGATTATTTCGGCTACAATGGGTTTCTAGAGATACACAAAACCGACTGTGTAGCAGAAGTGAATGGCAACAATGTGATGAATATCCCATCTTCCCTGAGACAAAGAGCCAACTCAACACCTAAAATTGATACTCTTTGTACACAAAGAGAAGGAACATTTGTGAATGGAATATTTAAAGTATATGAGGTAAGCTGTTAAATTATTTTGTAAAATTTCATTTGCAAATTTAAGGTTGCATAGGCAGGAGGCCTAGCAGCCGGAATATGGTCAGTTTTCTGCACACAGGAAAACAAGGTCTCCTTGATCAGGGAGCAGAAAGTGGAGTTCCCCATTTTAAGGTGTGGGATGGTTGCTTCTCATTCTTTTCAAGGTATCATCATGAAAATGTTTTAGAAAGACACTCTACATAAAACCTAGCAAAATCTGGCATTTCACTGTGATGATCCATTTAAAGTACTTTGTGTCAATATACAATGAAATTCTTCCCTACCTATATCAGTAGCAAGGTAATTATCAATACTGGGAGAAGTCTTTGCACAGATTCTTTCTCCGTGGACTTTTATCTAGCACATTGTTTCTCAGTCAATAGAAACCATTCTTATGGGAGATGTCACATGTACTTTACAAATGGAGCATAGTTAAGAGCTTGGTGACCTCTGAGCTATCTGTGGCTCCCCCAGACTTTTGTGTTTTTCAGCCAATAGAACTAACTCATCTTCATGGAGGAGGTTATCTCTCCCTTATAAAGAGTTTCCATGTAAACATGTCTTAAGCTTTCTCTTACACATAGGATTGAGTTAATTATTATCAGAAAACTTTTTTCCCAAAATTGTACTGTGATTAGATATGCCTAAAACAAACTGCCTGGTGTCAGACACTAGAAGTTTGAAAGAACACCAGCTTCTGCGTAGGGCTGAATGGATTCCCTTTCTGCCTCCTATGGACTGACACTCTGCTAGCTCTAATGCTTGTGGAAACACTCTACACATTTGTCTTTCTGGATCCAGGTTACATTAATTTGCATATTTGCTAGTTCCGTGCATTTACCTGCAAACTTCATTTTCCCTTACAGCTAAATAGTATTCTATTTTATAAGTGCATCATATTTTTATTATTTACTAACATTCATTAGTTGAAGGACATTTAGATTGTCATGGTCTCCTAGCTATTGTAAATAAATCAGCAAGGAATATGGCTGAACAGGTGCTTATGGAATAGAGGGTCAATTCTTGGGGCATATGCTAAACAATGGTCATATGGAAGATGCTTTTTATATTTTAGGGCATTCTCCACACTGATTTCTAGAGTGACTGTACCAATTTGCAATGTCACCAACAATGTCCCCTTCCTCACAGTCACATCAGCATTTGCTGTCCAATGTTTTCATGGTCTTAGCCATTCTGATTGGGTTTAGATTTATCAAGTGATTGCTGAGCAAGCAAACTTTACTTGAAATCTTAAGAGAAGCAAATATAACAGACTGGAGAAATACATACGGGTTTTCTTTACATCTCACATTAAGACAGAGGATAAAAACATTTAGAGTGGAGTGAAGGATTCTTAGACTATGGACTTAGTCTATAGACTAAGAGGTGTATCTTTTAGTTGCAGTTCCCCTGTAAGCATCATGCTTAGAAGACCCAACCATTGTTTAAAGTGTGGTCTTATATTCTGTTATACATATTCACCAGTGGAGTCTGGTGTTTCTGTATAGTATGTTTCAGTGACTATGCAAGTACACCTTAACAAAAGAAACCAAATAAAGGGGAGGAAAGCAGAATTGGCTGGTGCAGACTTAATGTTTGAAGCACTTGGAATACAGTAAATACACGTAAGCATAGAGAAAACACGGTCCATTTAATGAGACTTGACTAATCCCAGACTTACAATGAGTCACAAGTCACCTTCTTATTTCTAGTGGCATTACCTAAGACACCCACAATGGCAATTAGTTTTATTCGGATTTTCTTCTACTTGGGCTCCTTAAGAACTCTCATCTCTACCCATATGGTAGCAGGAAAGGTTTTCTAGACTAATCCACCAAATGAAGACCTTCCATAAGAAAATCTTGAGAGACATTTCCTAAGATAGGACTTATGAACCGAAATGCCTGAAGCTGTCTTGTTCCCATAATTCTACACCTAGGAATGCATTTGCCACATCAGAGACAAGTAATGCTATTTATATCTCATAGACATCTTGACCCATGACACATTTTTCAGAAGATGAATGTTTTGTTTTGTTTTGTTTTGTTTTCAGAAAACAGTGAAGAGTGAATTCACTTACTACAGAATAGAAGATCGAACAGGGAGAATGGAAGTGGTGGTATACGGACAATTGGCCAATCTATACTGTGAGCCTGGGGATAAACTTAGACTCTTCTGCTTTGAGCTGAGCTCAAGTTTTGACAATTGGCAGTTGAGATCTGTGAGGCACAGTTATATGCAGGTGCGTGCTCTATGGTGTCACGGTATCTTCCTAACAATCCCTTTTAATACGCTGGTAAGACCTGGCTGTAACAGAAAGGAGATTATGCTTAAATGTTAATATATGTGAACATTTTCTTTCCATAGTTTTAAAAATGAGGCTATTTTTCTTTGTTTCTTTCTATTTTGGTTGTTTTAAAAAATAATTTTTCCATAGAATATATTCTTATCACAGTTTCTCCTCCCGTATCTCCTCTCAGATACTCCCACCTACCCATCTATCCAACTCTACCCCTCCTTCATCTATCTTTAGGAAACAAACAAGCAAAACAAAATAACCAGAATAAAACAAAAAAGCACTCACGCACGCATGCATGCGCGCGTGCGTGCGTGTGTGTGTGTGTGTGTGTGTGTGTGTGTGTGCGCGCGCCTTAGAAACAAAAGAGAAAAAAACCATAATGTACAAGCAAAAAATCAGTATGATAGATTAAAAAAAAATTCCTAAACATTATGTAATAATAACAGCAACAAAAATATCCAAAATGGCCATTGAGTTCATTTTGATTCTGTCATCTACATTTAAGTATGTTTTGTATGTCCAGTGAGATGCCATTGGAGAAAACTATTGTTTTCCTTTGCAAGCAGTTGTCTGCTTGAAATAGCTTCCTGCTTAGGGGTGGATGCTTATAGACGATTCCCCCTCACAGTGTTGGATTTGTGCATGCCCTGCTCATTGCTCCTCACTCTCTACTGTGAGTTCCTATGTGTGTCGTTCCTGCTTTGTTTAGAACATTTTGTTTCCTTGGTGACTTCCATTCTTCTGGTCTTAGATGTTTTCTGCATCCTTGTCCACATAGCTCCCTGAACTCTCAGGGAAGGGGTTTGATGAAGATAGCCAATTTAGAACCCCATGTTCCAAGGCCTCTATATCTGTGTATTACCTATGTTTGGGTCTCAGTGTTAGTTTCCACCTACTGGAGAAGGGAGTTTTTCTAGTGTTGACTAAGTCAAACACCGATCTGCAGGTATAGCAGAATGTCATTAGGAGTCATTCTGTTGCTACATTCCTTAACAGAACAATAGTATTTGGTTTTGCCGTGGTCTCTGGCTTATCCAGTCAATGGAGTAAATCATGGTAAAAAGAAGATACTCATAAAGACTCTTAAACTATTATTTCCTAAGTTAAATAATAAAATTGATGGATGTATCAAAACAGAGAAATTACTTTATAAGAATTTGGGTCTGAAGTGTTTAAAACTCTGGCTCTGATATTTTTTTTTTCTGATATTTTTAAATTGACTGAAGACCCTGAAGCTCAGGGGTTTCTAGGAAACAATGTTCATCACAGGCGACCATGAACAGAACTCACAACATACGTCGTATGATTCACAGGATGTTTTAAGAAATCAGAGCCCAATGTACCAAGGCCCATGTTCTTGTCACACACTGAGATTCACTATACACTACCAAAGTCTAATATTAATGCACAAATGAAATATAGGAGCTGACCTATTCAGTCACAGAAATGTTTCCAGATCTCTGTTATTCCCAGGGCCATAAATCAAACATTCTGAATCCCCACCCCCAACCCCCAGCAGCTGCATCAGGCGTGCCTTCTGTACTGTTTTTTTAAACCATCTGTGCGATATCTTCTACTCGACTCCTGCCTTTGGGAGTTTCTTCCTCCCTACTATTGCTCCATAATATCTCCTGCTCTTCTACCTGTGCCCAGGCCTAGTATGTGTAAGTAGGACATTTTATGCTCTAAAGAAGCGGGAGTGAAGTTAATTCCAAAGACAGAGATTCTGTAAAGGGGTCAGTTGAGGATAAGAAAGGGAGGTGATTCATAGAGACGATATGAGTGAAGAAGAGTGTGGCAAGCTATGGCTCAACAGACCTGACTGCATCCTTTTCTTCTTCAAGGTCATCCAGAATAGGAAGAGAATCAGTAGACCTCTCGATCCTTATGCAATTATTGAAACAGCTCAAAGCCCCTATTGACGGCTTCCTCAACAAGAATGGAAAGATTGCCAATAAGCTTCAAGTGCAGAAGAAAAATGTGTATAAGGCATATAGTGAAATAAAATGCATATCAACTCCAGCTCTTAATCCTAGGGACTACTATCCTTTTAATTCGTTCCTTATGCAATTTAGATTCTCTATATTACATATTTCCATCTGTATGTCTCAAAATATGAAAGAAAGACTAATAAATATTTTATGTAAATGGGTGCTTCCTCAGGTGTCTCCTTTATGCATTTATAAGTCATTATAAAATAATTGTTGGTGTTTTACAGATCAGGGTAAAACACACAGTGTTCAAGGAATATGCCAGAAAGTACTACAGGTGTGATGGGGAAGGACAAAACCCTTTTCTTGAAGAACCAGGCTGTATTCCAATCATAGAAATCAAGGTAAAAGGAAGGTAGGGTCTGGAGTATAATATGAATTGCTGTTATCAAGACTTATGTCCCAGGGAGGGTTTCATTGGCTGAGAAAAAAAGAGGGTGAGGGAATGCCTTTTCAAAGTTCATCTCTGAATACGGTATGAATGATTATTTTAGCAAATGAGAGTTCTCTGGTGGTTTCATGAAGTCCCTAATCTATTAGAACATTTAGCCCTGTGATGTGGATCATCTGAGTCCATTCATTTACTTACAACCCAGGGTTCCTTGGCAACTCTCCCACGGCAGTCCGTGGCTTCCACTTTGTGAGTCTAGAGCTACTAGGAGGTATTCAAGCAAAGACTTGTGTGAGACAGATATTGAAGGCAATTAGCTTGCTTTTGAGCAGAAAGACAGAGAATAGGGGTGGGCACACAAGGGATAAGAGGGTGGAGACCCCGAGGGGCAGAAGGAGGAGGTTTACTACTCTAAATTCAAGGCTTTTTACTTCCAACAGCTGTGGGACAAAGAGACATTAAAGTTCTACCATTAGGCATTGTGTCTGAAGATCCAAGGCTTACAATATATTGTTTCATTTTCAATTATTTTGCTCTCTGATTATGCATGTTACTATAGTAAATAATAGTATACAATATAATATCTAAATCTTGATATTATACATACATTCACATATACATATGTATATATATATCTTCACCTGATATTATGTTAATAGCATACACATGTGTGTATACATTTATATTTACATGAAGACATATGGCTATTCACATATTACATAAATGTAGTTATTTGACTGCCTAAGTATATGTATCTTCATATATTTACTTCTTTATAGAAATAGTTTGGTCGTTATATACCTTAATCACAGAATCTGATTTTCTTTACTACAGTAGGAGAACCAATGAAGTTGTTAAAATTATAACATTATTATGCTGATTAGGGACAAATTTCAGGAGACATAAAGAAAGGCAGCATATTCTAACAAGATATTGAATACTAATCAGCTATGCTCCAAACTCTTGTTCACCCAATTTCATAAAAAGCACACCACTGCACTTCAAGAACCAGATTAACATCACCTCAGTAATACCAGATGATTTCACCATACCGCTTTCCCAATGAGATAGGGTATTGGGACACAAAAGCAGAGAAACATCAAAATTAAGTGACATTATTCATCAAATAGACATAGCAGATATCTACAGACTGTTCTACCTGAACAAGAAACAAGACTCATTGTGCTCAAGCAGCCCATGGAAGCTTGTTTTAAAAAAAGGAACCACCACCACCACCAACACACACACACACACACACACACACACACACACACACACACACACACACACACACACCTCACATAATGTGATACAAAATAAACCTTAACAACTTTAGAAAAATTGAAGTTACTATTGTATCCTATCTGACCACAATGCAATAAATCTTAAATTCTACAATAAGTAAAAAATAATAATTATTATTATAAAAATTATAAAATTCTATTCGAATACATATAGGTTCATTTATTTGCACTTTTTATGGCTGATGCCAGTGAGGAGCTAACTAGCTGCCACAGAGGTCATATAGGTAAAATAGTTTAGTATATATGTATGACTAGAAAGCACAGCTCTGGCGCTTACAGTCTTTGGGATCCCTCTTCCACGTTCTCTGAGCCTTGGGTTCAAGACTTCTATTGTAGATGTCCCTTGGGACTGGGATCCATAACTCTACATTTTGATTGCTTGAGATTTTCTATGATGATAGTTAGGGATTATGCTGGTTTGAAAAGTGCTGATTGTAGGTTCTCCTCTAAAATCCATGACTTCACTAGCCCTGGGTCCCTAGTACCAGGAATGATTTCATTCTTGTTGAGTAGATTTCAAACCCAACTAGAGCACTGTTGCTTACCACTAAGGCATTCATGACATTACTTCACTCTTAGGTTTATGGTGCCATACTGAACATTTTTATGGTTCACAGGCATTATGGCTAGGTGTACTGATGGTTGCTTCCCTCTTTTGTAAGCTTCTATGGACCTCCTGTTACCACAAAAGATAATACTCGAGTAGAAAACTATCATGTCAGTTCCAGCCCATGGGCCTCTAGACTACCTATCTGAAGTACAACGTGTCTTCTGCAATAGGGACTTACCCTTACCTGGTGGTGGGGGGCAGGTGTGGGGGCAACAATGGGCAATAACAATAGCCTGTAATGTTTTGTAAATCTCTTGGATAACCTTAACCCGCTACTCAAAAGACAGTTTCTCAAGCCTGGTGTTGGCTTTTTTGTTAGGTTTGTTTTTTTGTTTTGTTTTGTTTTTTGTTTTTTGTTTTTTGTTTTTTTTGGTTTTTTTTTTTTTTGCTATATAACTGACAAAGGATTAATATCCAGATTACACAAAGAACTCATAATTATGGAGATTTGGGTGTGGGCCAACTCAAAGCCTTGAGTGTGGGTCTGTGTGGTGGGTGAACTGGTCAGTCCACCAGCACTCCCTTATCCACACCACCAGGGTGAGTTCTCCAGCACTGCTCTGACAAAGCCACCCAATGCCACATCAGCAGTAAGAAAGTCAGCAATCCCATTCTCACACACTCCAGGCTGGCTCTCCTGCATCCACACCTCCAGAGCCAGCTCCACTGAGCTGCCCAGTTGAGGCAGGGAAGCAGCAATGGTGCGGGCCAGCTCTCCTGCTTTTGCACCCTTGGGGCTGGCTCATTTGTGCCTTTTCCATCAGGGCCAGCCCCACTATGTTACCCAGGCAAGGTAAAGGGCCCACTCTCCCACCACTGAGGAACAGGATAGCTCTCCTGCTATCATGACCCTGGATCCAGCTCTCCCCACTGCCTCAGGTAGCAAGGCACAAGGGGGCAGAGATCACTCCCACTCAGGCCACCTCAGAATAGATGAGTGGCAGGGTCACTCAGGGCACAGCTTACCCATTACCCAGCTATGAGGGCCAGCAACATACTAGGGCAGCATCTTGGGGCACATGAAAGGGCTGGTCCTGCTGATCCAAAGCTGAAGGATCTCCATGACACTGGGCAAACAGCAACATACCCGAGAAGACTCCTGTTGTGGGCCCAATATTGATGGCGTGACAGAAGCCAGACCTCGGACCAGACCAATGACTCACTGGAATATTTGCAAATGAAGATGTGTAAACAGAGGGGTACACTCTGAGACACTAGGGCCTATGTGACAGATTTTTTTAATGCTTTGTTTTTTGTGTGTGTGTGTGTGTGTGTGTGTGTGTGTGTGTGTGTGTGTGTGTTTATTTTGAGGGGAGGTTACAATGGCAGAGAGTAGAGATGGGGGATGGGGAAATGAGTGTAGCTGGGGTGCATGATGTGAAACTTACAATGAATCAAATAAAAGTTGTGGGGGGGAATTTAAGAAATGGGCCAGGAGCTTGAGCAGAATGTTCTCAAAAGTGGCTTCCAGTTCTTTTGAGACCCATGCCCTCCCTCAGTCAGGGAGTAATTGTCATCTTGGGGGCTTACTGCCTCCGTCTACTAACTTAGGCCTAGTCCTGGAAGCTTCTATTAGAGCTTCCATGTTCAAAACTCCTCTCCACTCTGATTCAATATGGCTTCTCTCAGCGTCTCCTTGATTTCCCTGCTAGGCCTTAAACTAACTTTGGCAATATGTTTTAACCTTCTGACTCTTTCTCATTCTCTGGCTCATACAACTGGCCCAGTAAAACTGTCTCCCACCCCCACAACCCCCACACCCCCTGCCTCTGCACTGTTCCTCAAGTAGGTTCCCTTTCCTCTCTCTTGTCATGAGAGTTGGACATATCATATTCTCTAAGACCTTTTTCTGACTTGTCACTTTGTCTTCCACTCAATTAGACATCTTTCAAACATGGGTGCTTCCTTCTACAAACTAACCTTACCTTCATTGTTTGGGGTTAAAGTTGTGTACAGAGTGCGTATCTGTATTCCAGCCAGAGGGATTTAGGTAAGTGATATGGTTGAGCCACACAACTAGAAACAGGGTTTTTCCAGTTAACAACACAATCTTGGGGTTCACTGTGTGACCAAATATCCTGCAACACTAGAGGAATTTCACCTTATATGAGAAGAACAAGGGAGATCTTCATGCTTTTCCCACAGTACCTCATCTTTCCAAAGCCTATGCCTAGACTTAGTCATGCTCACCCAGGATAGTGCCTGAAAATGAGTGTGAGCTCTTCTTATGGCTGATTTTCTCTGTAGATCTCCATTGTCGTGAGCTCAACCACAGACAGTGTGTTAGCATTTTAGCTTAATTATAATTTGTGGGTTGTTAAGTATGCACGACCTGCCCCGGGGAGAAAATATTTCCATCTCCTCACTATCTGAAGATGTTTGCCTTCCTTTAGATTTTTCTCATGTGCTTGAACTGTATCCTCAGCTCTCTGGCTGGAATCTAAAAAAAAAATGTTATGATCTTTGCAAATGATCTAACATTATTTTATTGGAAGAACAGTTTATCCTGGGAAAGAGAACACTAATTAATTATTTAATAGCAAATGGTCATTCTTGAAAATATACACCTAAGAAACATTACACAGATTGAGCAGGTTGGATTTGTGAATATATATATATATATATATATATATATATATGCTTGTAGCAACAATTGATGAAATAAGAGGCCATGAATTTGAAAGAAAACAAGGAGGTTTAAAGGGAAGAAAGGAAAGGGAAAAATAGTATTGTTATATTATAATATCAAAAATCGAATAAGCAATAAAAATAGAACAGCCACAAAATTTTTGTAACTTTCTGAATTCTGAATAAAATCATGTTTATTTATTTTTCAACAATCTTCCCTTTTTTTTTAACATCATCTCACTCATGTCTTAGTCCTCCCATATCCACCCTCCACCCTTGTAACCTCCTCCCCGAAAGAAAATTAAAAAATTAAAATTAAAAAAATATATCACCAACCTTCTTCTCTATCAACCACAGGCTTCTCTCATACCAGCCCCAGCTGTCACATCTCCAATTCTGCCATATTTATACCCTCAATTTCTTTGTAGAGAAGAATAATAGCCCAACCCTTAGACAAAGCAATAATTTAATTAATAATAATTAATTAATAATACATTTTCAGTTGGGTTTTTTTTTTGTGTGTGAGTGTGTTTGTCCTTTTCTTACTAATATAATAGGAATATACGGCTGAAAGCTGCTATCCTCAGGTAGTTAATTAAGTCTGGTTCAAGAAGCAGAATTAGGATTCTTCAGAACAGTGCTTTTTAGATGAGTTGACTTCACTCCACACTTTTCACCTTAGTTTTGGGCTTTGCAGCCTTAATAACCTGGAGAAGAAAGAAAGACGTAGACTGAACTGTTGTTGATTGATTAATTACCTCTCCTCTACTTCCAGTTACTGCATTCTCCTGAAATGTGCCTTTCTCATCAAATCTCCTCCCAGGCCCGATGTCGTCTCTTAATTCTTTCACTCTTGCTGCCTCCCCTAAAGTGTATCTGCACTGATTACACATGCTTCTACCTAAAGAAGGATATAAAGACTTCTCAGGTCCCCATCTAATGACAGTCTATATAAACACTGTTGAGCCATGAAAGAGAATGGAAAGCAGTATCAATGGGGTCATCAGTGAGGGATGTGATAACTGACTTAACTGCCCTGGGCTATGACACATGCAAGGATGGTTACACTGGCTCAGGCATTCACTGTTAGGGTGTTTTATAGTCTGACTTGACTTTAACTGCATTTTCCAGAATGATGTGTGCAACTTCAAGCAAACTGCCTTCAGATTTAGACTGTATTCAAGAAACTCATGGAGAGTTTTTTTTTTTTTTTTTTTGAGAGAGGGCAAGGGAGATTGTGTGTGTCCCTATGGGAGTGTGTTTGTTTCTGTGTGTGTCTGTATGTAGGTGTGTGCATACACATGCACATGTATGTCTTCCTTGGGGCATCCATGGCTTTGTAATTGTGTATCTGGGATATGCATTTTCTAAAGACAGGCTCCCTAGGTCTGTGAGATGCAAAGGCACTACATATCAGGCTCTTCTCTGTCGTATCCTGTCCACTGGATTTCTGACAGACAGCACAAAACGATATCCTCTTTTGAGAATTTCCATACCTTATAGATGCTATAGGGTCCAGATTTCAACTGAATTTTCCCTCTATTGTTTGACACCTCAAAGAATGTGAGTCTAATCTTGTCTCCTTCCTCGCATTTTGTTTTGCTCTGGTTTCCAAGCACCAACACCTCCATGGTCCCTCTTTTGTCATGTATGCCATATATTATTCTATCTTTTTCCTCTGTTATCTGTGGAAGGCAAATATGAATCAAGTCCTGCTGAGATGACTAAGGAAGAGCAGCACATAAATCAATTATCAGACAAGACTGGAGCAGCTTTCCAAAAGAAATGTGAGAAATAATCACTGCTTCCAAACTAATAGGCTTCTCCCTAACGATTACTAGCAAATCTCAGTGGAGGGGGTAGAAGAATTTTATGAAAAGCATGTTGCCTCTTGTGTCCACTTTTCTCTAGTCCTAAGCTCTTTCTTTTGGGAGGCCAGGATAGCTCACAGAAATTGCTACTAGACAGGGAAGGTGGTACTTCTCCAGGGCCAGCACACAGGACACAGTCATGGGAAAGGAACACCTTGTGGTTAGGAGGAGAGTCACGTAGAGAAACAAGTACAGAGACACATGAACTAACAATAAAAGACCTAGTAAATAAATCTAAAAGTTCAAAAGTCGATCATGAATGAAATATCATTCCCAATCAAGTCCAGATTAGGAGACCAGATGCTGGTCAGTTAAGCAAAATATCAGTATTTAAATGTTAGTTTTATTCATTTACTGAGTAGACATTAGTGGGTAATTGATCAAACGGAGGGCTCGAAACTGGGAGGGGGGGTGGAGATGGGGTGTTTTTATCCTTTAATTTTCCAAGGAGGAAGATTTCCTCCTGTCTCCTCTTCTGACAAAACTAGAGAGGTCATCCTGGCTACTAGGTGCAGAAATTAACAGGCTCCCTGTGGCTCTTCAGGATCTGTCTTAGGCCAGAAAACTGTTCATACAAAACTAGTGGGTTTTTTTTTTTTTTTTTTTTTTTTTTTTTTTCCTGATTCCTGGTTTGAATGAAAAGGGTCCCCACAGAATCGTAGGGAGTGGCAGAATTTGAAAGGATTCAAATATGTGGCCTTGTTGGAGTAGGAGTGGTCTTGTTGGAGGAAATGGGTCACTGGGGTGAGCCTTAATGTTTCGGAAGCTCAAGCCAGGCCCACTTCTCTCTCTCTCTCTCTCTCTCTCTCTCTCTCTCTCTCTCTCTCTCTCTCTCTCTCTCTCTCTCTCTCTCTGTGTGTGTGTGTGTGTGTGTGTTCAAACCATCCCTGCACATCAGCCCTCTGCAGAGTGCTCAAAACAAAAGTGACTTTGAATATAGATGATACATAAGTGTATAAAAGCAACACAGAGGGGAAATGCCTGTGTCTATGTTTCAGACGCTACAAAGAAAGTAATTTCAAAATCAAACCTTTGCTGGGTGTGCTGGCATGCACTTGGATCCCAGCACACAAGAGGTAGAGGCAGGAAATCTCAGTGCATGCCAGACAGGAGAAAGCTACACAGGAAGACCCTGTGTCCAAAAGCAGAACAATCAAAATAACAAAATAAAAATTTCCCAGCTTTGTACACAAGTTTTGGCAAATTATCACCCTACAAACCCTTAACTTTGTGTAAAAAAAATTGTTAAAATTATTTAAAATCAACTCTTAAATTTATTTTTATTGTTTTATCTTTTATTTAGGGTGAAAACATTGAAAGTTAATTTCTAAAGTTCCAATAGGTGTTATATGTTATATTATTCTTACTGATCAATATAAAATTGCATATAGGAACTTACCTTCTGGACTTTAAATAACCCATTCACAATTGTCCCGCACGGCAGAGTTTTCAGTTTACTAATCTTAGGAGTTTCTCCAGCTTTCTTCATAATGTTATTAGGAACGCAGACCTTGTGGCTAGATTCAACATCAACCACAACTGAGGAGCTGGTGACCTCCACAAAGTAACTGTGACGGAGATAATTTGATATTTGAATTGTTCTCTTTGGAATAAATTTATCTTTAAACTGTGCATTTGAAACTTTTACAAAGAAAAATTCTGTCTCTGTGGCCACTGTGGCATGGAATATCTTTTGTTTTCCTTCCTGGGTCTCACACTCAAAGGGATTCATAGCTTTCAGCACCATGACCACTAGTGAATCTTGCTGTAAATCTTCTCTGATGGCTTCCTGTTCTGCCACCATCTGTTTCTTCTGAGGCTGTGACAAGAGAAAGAAGATGTTAGCTATGGATCCACTCAGGCAGCCTTCATTCTCAGGAAAGCCCCAGAAAGAAAGAAGCTGAGCTGAAGGGAAAATGGAGACGTTAGGAAGAGATTAGAGACTTGAAACTACCTAGATTGAAAGGACATCAAAGGAATGATCTGCGCTCAGTAGTCAGATGGGGCAGTGCACTGACTCTGGAGACAAAATTCCTGAGTCAGAACCCTTCTTTGCTATGAAAAGAGTGTGTCAGAAACCCGAATCATTGTGAGGGGCTGAATTAGATTCTATCTCCTTGTGATTCTATGACAGCATTTTTTTCCCTCCAACGCTGAGCATTTATTTGGCTCTTCAGTAAGTGGTGTGCACAGAGTTCCCGCACTGAGAACCACTTTAGAATATGTCTTCAGTCCTAGGCATTTTATTTGGATTTTTCAGAGACTATACAATATGTATTTTTATGTCTACTTGTTCAATTGTCACGTTTAAACTTGGGTACTGTATTGTTTTCTTGACAATTCTGGAAATTTCTGAGCCAAACACAGAAGAAATGGTTGGGTGCTCTACATAGAATGGTGCCCATACCCTAAGCTGACTCCTCTGTAAAGTTACGTGACACTTTCATTACAGAAAATGAAATTGAAGATGCTTAGTGGATTTTGTGGTACATGCTACTTTATTAGGACTAAGGGACAAGGACTGTCTTCCAGTTTTATTCCCTCTGCTACAAAGAGCCATTTATTTCACCACAATAAGAGCAGGCACATCGTGACTAAAGGAACTGTCATTTCTACCCACATCGTGACAATCCTGAAGGGCATTCTTAGCCCCCAAGGCTCCCATGGATAGGTTGAACTCTCTGCTGCAATCTATTGAACTAGAACTCTCCCCATTCTCTCTCATCCTAAACCTTCTCACAAGAACTAGTGATAAGAGCACCCTTAAATTTACTCACTGTAAAAGGTCCCGGCAGAGTTTTCTTCAAATAGAGGTTAACATAGCAACATGTTATTATGTCCAGAGCATGGCAGAAATTAGGAGCTTCCTGGGCATGGACACTGATAAATTTGAGTGACTTTTCTTTTTGTAATGCAGACATATCTTTCCTATAATAGCCTTGTTTTCTTGATTTGTATGTTCTGAGACAAAGAGCAGAAGACTTTATGTGGTGGATGAGGGGATAGTGATGACAAAATGCTCTGATAAGAGTGGCACTACCCTACCTTAACTTGAGGACAGACTTCTGTAGCAGAGTGTCCCTTGAGGTCTTTGTCACTGCGGGTGGCAGAAGCAACAGAACAGTTTTTAGCTTGACTTCTATTTTCTACTTTCTGTGTTCCTCTCTTCTTTGTATTTGTCATATATTTACTTTCAGCTGAAGAAGGAGGAGGAGGAGGAGGAAGAGGAGGAGGAGGGAGAAGGAGAAGGAGAAAAGAAAGAAAAAGAAGAAACAAGAAATAGACACATTAAAATCTATGATAACCATAGCTGAGAATTAGAATTCTCATTAGAGTTCTAATTTTAATTAAAATATCATTAAAATACCATTAACTTTCAAGAAGAAAATTATAAAGGAGACAGTGGCAGGGTGATGGATTAGGAGTTTCCCATCTTCGGGTCCTCACAGGAATACAACACATGACTATCCACAGACAGGCACATTGGGAAAATCTCTGAATGCAACAGAACCATAAGACTGAGAAAAGTTCCTCTAGAGATTGAGTGGAATGTTTTCATTTTTAACCACATTATCTCCCTCCCAAAATGGGACAGTACTGTATAGAGAGAAGCCCATGGTTCTACAACTTCGATGGTGAGGGTGAAGGGCAGGGAGTGCCCATGTGGCACCCCACCATAATGTAGGCATTGTAGAAGGCTTATTCTCACCTCATCCCATAAGAAACATTGAATACACTGGCAAGACTGGAATAACAGGGATCAGTTAGACATAAACAAAATGAAGTGGGTCTTACTGTGGAGTCACCCAAACAGAATATCCAATAGCACCTTTAAGAGCCTCATGCAACAGATCTGTTGGCTTTGAATCATAGTCAACTTTCCTCTGGTTTTACTACTCTGTAAAAGACCTGAGACTTGCTGGGTAAGGGTATACACATATGCATGTGTGCAGAGCACAGCATCCAAATCTGCCTTTCCTCCACTGTGGAATGCTGATCCCACCCAGCCTCAGGGCAACACATCAGGCTTCCTGAAGGTTATAGGCAATCTCATCCACACAAATGTCTTTGAAAGGAACCATCTGACATTGCTAGCCACAGCCTATTGAGAAAATCACACCACTCAGCCCCAGTGTTTGAAAAGAAGGGGGGCTTCTTGCTAAAGGCAAGTGTGTCCAATATTTCTTTGGAGTAGAGTACCTGGTCTCCCCAAACCTAGTGACCGAGAAGTGATGAGAATGGGGTGAGTTTTGAGCTCAGCCTGTGGTTCAGCATGAGCCAAACTGGGATAAAAGTCTATGATTTTATTTTATACATCGGTGTGTGGGGTAGGCTGCTGTGGTGTGTGTGTGTGTGTGTCTTCCCATCCTCAGACCCCAATCTTCGGCCATACACAAATGGAGAATCTAAGTAGCAATGCTGCCCATTTAGGACCTTTATCCTGTAAACTTAGTTAATTAAAGAGGATCAAAGACTCTAGCCAGCAGCTCTGCCTGACTGCTAAGTCCAGTTAGTGATCTTATTAAACCATACAATGTAGCTAATATTTTTTATTTGACCACAGAATACAAGCAGCCACCTGGTCCAATCAGAGAGCCTGAAACAAGGTATCTCCTTGTAATTGATACTAGCCAACATATACAAAGCGCAGCCTGGGTTAAAGAATAGGAGGGGGGGGTGGTAGGTGAGTGAAGAGAGAATGAAGAAGAAATAGAATAAGGACTAAGAATAAGTTACTGCTTTCTCTTCCTCAAATGTGCAGACACTAACCCTTTATTTTATTCCACAAAGAAACTTCTTGTCCTGATTATTAAGTGACTATCTCTTAATATGGTCGGTGTTCAATTACTTAAGGAACTTATAGGTAAAGGTGTGATAAGAACCTCTTTAGATGTGGTTTCTCACAGAATCTGAACCATTACAGAATGTTCACAGATTTAATCTTGTTAGAAATCAAATAATTTAATGTATATGGCTAACAGTGGTCACATAACAAGTATTCCGTCACTCTATTTCAGACAACAGAAAGGATTTGAATCTTGCTCAGGAATCCTATAGAGACATTTGTTCTTGTAGATATGTCTAATCTTTGGTCTGTGAATCGCATGTGCCCAAGAAAGCTCTGAATGAAACCCAATGCAAAACTATAAACTTACTAGATATTTTTGTCCCATTTCTAACTCTGTTGTGCAGTTATGGTACATAAACTTAGGAAATGATGATGGCGTATGACTAATACCAAAATGATTAAATATGCTTGCAAGAAGTTCAACTGATCTTCTAATGGTTAGTTCTATAAATTTTTTCTTTATTTTTTTGATAAACGTGCACATAAGAATATCTAATCTATATTGACAGCACAGGAAAAGAGAAAGAGTTAAGGAAGCTCAAGGGAATAAACATGTCATGCTATTCCAACCTATCAATCACACTGACCTTTTTATAAAGGTCATTCACAATTTTGTAAGGAAGCATTTGGAAAACTGTCATCTTCCGCTAGATACCTCTCATTTTATCAAATAATTCGATGCATACTTTTCACCTATCTAAGATCATTATAATTAGAGAATTTGCTTAGATTTGCTTGACTTTGTCATACTTATTTGTCCTCATAATTTTCTTAACCATTCTCTTGCTCAAGCCTCAACTAAAGGTTGGGACCCTGTTATCATTCTTTGATTACATTGTTTAAGTTGTTCAGATAGCCCCCACTTTTCATGAGGCAAGGTCATGACATGCTGGACATTTCCTAGAATAAATACGAGGTGAAACTTCTCGGAAATAGTCCAGAGATCAGTGCTCTACCATAACAGCCACTGGCATCACTGACACAGCGGTGGTTGAGGCAAGCTTGCAGATGACTTCAGGTAGTGCTTCTAAGCTGCAAAGAAACTAAACTGACTTCTAGATCAGCACTCACCCCTGAGTTTTCAACCAGGTCTCAAAGTAGATCATTTTGAGCTAATCAAAATTCCACCATCATTTCAACAGTAAGCTGAAGGAAACTTTTAAGTAACGGTGTTTTATATCATCTTATCGAGGAAAAAAAACCCAAATAAAAAGTAATTGGGGGGAGGGGGGGAACTAAACGATGCTATCAGATTTATTCAGTTGGGTTGCCAGTAGATGAACAGAAGTGACTGGGAGCAATGATGTGCTCTTACTGTCACCATGTGGTCAAATGTAAGAACTACACTTTCCATCTGATGTCAGCCACCCTTAAAATGATCATTAATCAGGCCTTGCTCTAAGTTCTTCAAAGTCATATAACATCTCATATCTGTATGTGATTTTGCCCTTACTTCATCACTTCAATGGTGTAGAAATAACCCTCGGGAAGCCAAGCCACTCCTCCTGCATCATGCACATCAACTCTGCAAGCAGGTAACATTTTGCAGCTTCTGTATTACATAGTGTCCCTAAACTACTGCCTTTGGAATCTCTCATTTTAAGGATGCCCTTGATGAAGTATTCTTTTGTTGGTTCTTATTAGTCATTTGAACACAAAGGAAACACCACTTGTTCTTAGGGAGCGACTGGGAACTTAACAACATGCGTATGATTCTGTGGAAATTGGGAAGTGGCTTATTGAATGCAAACACGTGCTTTGTGTCCTGAAAATTTGTAACGTCATCTATACTGGAGATAAATAAGGGAATAAAAATTCCATGGAGTAGAAGCACAAAGGCTTCCTAAAAAAAAAATACTGACTGGGACCATGGCAGGATGGCTCAGTACAGAAGTGGATAGTCCATGGCAAAGTTAAACGAGTCTCTGGTTTATTTGTTCAAGGATGTGCTTTCTTAATGTTACAGCCAGGCCTTCAGCAAAGTGTGAAAACCTTAACTACTGTGTAATGGAACCTTGGACATTAACACCGACATCCCATTTCCACAGTTTCTACCAATAGTTTGGTGGAGAAAGAGACAACGGTGGCAGCCCTCACTACTGGCTAAGGAATTTGTAACATGCTGGTTAGTGACTCCTGAGCAGGGAGGTGAAGGGCCTGGTGATTAAGCAAATTCATTTCCTACAACACGATGTACAAGGGCTTCGTTTCTCTCATCTCATTGGGGGAGGGGCGCTCTACACACCTTCTTTCTTTTTCTCTTCAAGAGCCTTTGCAATATCCATATAATTCAACTTCTGGAAAATACTAATGGCTTTCGCCACCGCAGATGCTGCTCCTGCACTTTGAATCAGTTGGTCAGCTAACTCCGTCCTGTCTGCAATGTTCAGTGTCTTCCTGGGAATGTTAAACTCAGTCAAGGCCAAGTACTTGAACCGTTTCAGTTCCTCCTCCGTGATGTGGTCCAGGCCGGTCAACAACAGCATTTCCCGAAAGTCACTCTCCATGTCCCAGACCCAGGATCAGCCTGAAAAGAAACCTCGACTGTAAGATTACAGCATTCTATGTAAGTCTCCACTCAGGATACACAGGGTGAATAGGTAACAGGAAATACCCAAGATGACAGAGCAGGAAGAGAGCCTTAGGTGAAACATAAAAGGTGAATCACTATGCAAGATGGTCACTAGTGCCAGGAAAGGATTCTTTCAAAGGGCATGTGATAACCTAGGGATTCTTAGGGTCTATGTTCCTGTCCCCTCTAAAGCATAGAGTATGTGACATAGTATGTATACTTCAGACATACAATTTAAAACCTTAACATACATATTCTCAAAATATATTTACCAGTTCATTGGCTTGAAGACCACATTTTGGGTGTCCCATCTTTTCCAGTCAAGATCAGAAGAGCTAACTCCTGAGCTCTTCTCTAGAGATTTTAAAGGTTTAACTTGTATATCCATGACCTATTCTGGATTCTTTTGTATATGGTAGAAAAATATAAAAAGATCTTCTTGTTCGAATAGCAAACATTCTTCCATGATCACATGGAAAAGACTATGACTTCTTCTTCTGCCAAAAATTCACTTTCCCATATCTGAGTTTGTCTATTTACGGATTCTTTCCCCTGTTCTTTAGCTTATCTCTCTATTAATTTAGGATGTATGTGATATTCTGAATGGGAACATTCAATAAAATGAAGATGTCAACTTTGTCAATTAATATACAAACTACATGCAAAATCTCAGAGAAAATGTCTAAGGATCATTCTAAAATCCGTGAAAAGATAAGGACAAAAATATACAAAATGATTAAAAAATATTCACCAAGAAACACTATGCTTTCTGCCTATAAATATTTTATAAAGATGTAATAATTAAGAAAATCAGATATTAAAGCAGAAAAATGTCAGAGTTAAGTCAAAATCACATATACAAGGAAACGTGGCACAGAAACAATCTGAATAAATCTGTAAGAAAGAATGACCAGCAATGAAAAGTATTCAAAAACTATGTAGGGAATGACCATTGATCTTTGCCTTAAATCACAGAAAAGTAAATACTCACCCAGATAAAATACCTAAATAGGAATAGCAATACAGTTGAGAAACGCTGGAATTGTTTTCTTCACTTTACATTGAGAAAAAGAAAAACTTCCTAAACAATGTACATAAAGGACATGTTAGAGAGGTGAGATTGTATTCCATTTCATTGAATGCATATTCTAAATTTCTTCATCAAAATACAAATAATGCAAACATCAACTTAAAAGGTCCAAGCTGGGACTGTACCACCTTGAGTGTCCATAATTAATAAACACCTTTTCAGAATACATGAAAAAAACACATATCTGTGAGAAATTATCAGCTGTCTAGGTGAAAAGCAGTGAAAAGAGATGGGCAAGCAATGTGCCTCAGTATGTGATGACGATGTAGGAGAATATCATTGACATTGCTAATAATGTTACTTTTGAGAGAATAATGTAGAAGACATATGGCTAAGATGTGGATCATGAGAGCAAAGCAACTGGCCAAAGACCCGGAAGTTTCCCATCAGTGTGGGCAGTGTCAATGAGCTCTGTAGAGGACCATTATCACTGTCCTGGTAAAAACTGGGCAGGTAAAGGAAAGATCAGAGTGGCTCTGTTTACATGGGTGGTGCTCATACTCAAAGCTCAAAACTACCATAAGCATCTTTTCCAACTTAAGAAATACACCTGAAATAGCATCGGGATAAATCTGCACCAGGGCACCAGTCCTTTTGATAATAGGGAGGAAGGAAGTCTCCTCTGGCTTAGCATGTGCAGTGCGCTAACCACCTCAGCTTGTGTTCTACTGGTCTGTGTGAAATTTGAATCTTCTTACACCCCTCTTCAATAAAAACAGTCCACATGCAATCACATTTTATACGAAAAATTAAGACACCAATTTCTCTGAACGTGGTTATCTTATTTACATACAATTTTACTACATAGTAAGTCTGCTTAAAAAGTTGTAAAGTATTTGTTGGGACCAAAATGAATCTCGGCAGTAGAGCCCTTGACTACTATACAGGAAGCTTGGGGTTCAACTGAAAGCACCACAAAACACAACCAGTGAGGGGTTGGTTAGAGAGTGGAGATATTCGAAGGAAATGCACTCCGATCTGATTGGCAGCTTCATGGCCATCAAGAGTGGCAGCTGCAATCTGAGAGTACATGCCATACCGCGCACAGTGTATATTCAAAGTGCTTGCACAGGGAGTCTGAGAGATGGGACGGAAAAAGAACATATTGGCAAGAATGACTTTCTATCTAGGAGGTATGTTACCAGGACATGAAATTGTCCTGTATGACATACCTGGAAAACACCAGCTCCGTAGCAGTTGTAGGTTAAATTGGGATTCGAGGCAGAATCACTTACCTGATGCCACACAGCTTATAAAGGATGACTAGATGGCCTGACCTCAAGTCTTCTGAATCCAAGCCCTCTGCTCTCTTTTGCCAACTGCCTTTGTATTATTCACAGAATGTGCAATGATACCTTTGAATTAAAAACAAAACAAACCACAAAACAAAACAACAAAATTCTAATGTTACTGTTATTTCACAACAACCATTCCTTACATGCTCATTTGTAACTCGAAATATTAATAATAACATCACAAATTGCCATCATTTTCCCCTGTCAAAACCATTTATCTCTCTTCACAGCGTGTCAGAATAACTGAAACCCAACTCTCTGTAGGTTTCTGTTTGACTTTCCCTGCATGTATTTTATAAAACTAGAGCTGACCCTGTTCCTCTGTTACCACAAACTTTCCAGTACCTCTCTACTTGTCTACTTAGCAATCCAGTAGTTTTTGTTTGTGCTTTGGTTCACATTCTGTGCTAGAATGAAAGTAGTCTGTGGGCAAGGACTCCATTGTTCATGTCTGCAGTCCTAGTTCTGAAAATACCATCTGTGATACAACAACTATTCAACAAACATTCGCTGACTGAGTAGGCAAAGCTTCTCTAACTAAAAACACAGCTCTAGGCATCTTCTGGGCTGTTTTCAGGGTACCTTTGGCTTGACTGAGAAGCCCAGTTGAAAGATCACAGAACAAGATGGCAGCTAAATAAGGACCCCAGCAGCCATCTTACCACAGGCACACAAATTTTAACTGGCTGTACAGAGCCCAACCCACCCTTCTAATACCTAAAGAGCCATGTGAGAGACCTTTGTGTCTTGGTTTCATTGGATAGTAAGAAAAGACACAATGAAGAAATGGGAGGGAACGCTTTGTCCATGTTGACACTCCTCCAAGTTCACAAAGTGGAGGGGGGAGAGGAGAAGAAAGAGGAGAAGGAGGAGGAGGAGGAGAAGAAGAGGAGGAGGAGGAAGAGGAGGAGGAGGAGGAGGAGGAGGAGGAGGAGGAGGAGGAGGAGGAGGAGAAGGAGGAGGAGGACAAGGAAGAGGAGGACAAGGAGGAGGAGGACAAGGAGGAGGAGGACAAGGAGGAGGAGGAGGACAAGGATGAGGATGAGGAAGAGAGGAGGAGAAGGAGAAGAAGAAGAAGAAGAAGAGAAGAAGAAGGAGAAGAAGAAGAAGAAGAAGAAGAAGAAGAAGAAGAAGAAGAAGAAGAACAAGAAGAACAAGAAGAAGAAGAAGAAGAAGAAGAAGAACAAGAAGAAGAACAAGAAGAAGAAGAAGAAGAAGAAGAAGAACAAGAAGAAGAAGAAAAAGAAGAAGAACAAGAAGAAGAACAAGAACAAGAACAAGAAGAAGAAGAAGAAGAAGAAGAAGAAGAAGAAGAAGAAGAAGAAGAAGAAGAAGAAGAAGAAGAAGAAGAAATAATTCATCCCAAGCCTTAGACTTTAAATTCAGTACCATGCTAGCATAGTGAAATATCACTCCCTGGAAGAATTCTGTAAGCCCTTAGACTAGACTAGGGGTTAGACTGAGCAACTGGAACTGTGGAAGCCAGTCTGCTCACTTCCTTTAGTTCTCCTCCTTGGATCTGGGTAGGACAGAAGGATGAACAAAAAGGTCTCCACCCACAGGTAACAGGACCCAAATCTAGCCCAGAATTCTGCTTACTGCAGTGGGAAGTAGCAACAAACAGAAAGTAAAGCCTTTTAGACCCGAGCCACACTTCACAGGAAAAGCCTCCCAACATGCAGTGGAATTAAACAACTGCCTACAAGCTTAGTACAACAGCTTCAAGTCACCAGCCTGGAAGTAGGCAAAGGACACACACCCTACTCACATTACAGAGTTTTCTCTGCCTGTGAGACTCAGGTGTAACCCTGGTTAGTGTTGCCCTTGATGGTCCTTAGGCCTGGGCATCAGCTATCTTCAAGTTAGTGTTACCAGGCAGATCAAGTACAAATTATCAAGATCATTTGACGTGGTTTACCACTAAGTAGGGACTTGTGTGTCTACTGGTATGGCATAGACCTGGGTGAACTCAGCATGAGTAAATTAATCAGAAGAACTGCTGAGAGAGAAACAAGAATTCAAAGCTAGCTCACGGACCACCGCCAATAGCAGACCGAGCATCCTCTTCAGGAAGTGGCAGTTGAGGGATTATAGCAAAAGAGAACATGCATTTCAGAAGCTAAGAAAAGAAGATCACTCTTAAAGTTAAAATAGAATCAACTGTGTCTCTTTTGTTTGTTTTGTTGTAATGCTACCTAAGGTGAGGACTGCAGATGTGCCATGGGTTTAGCCATGTGGAGTTATTGGTAACAAAAAGAGCAACAAGGAATGCGGGATGGAAATTCAACCCAGCTCTTGCTGTAAAAGTGTCAGAGAAATGTGACAGAAGACAGGGTGGGAGGTGGGGAAGGAAATGGAGAAAGACACTTGCGCTTGCTTGCTTTTCTAACATGGGAGGCATCAGACTCTGTTTCATGCTGATGAGAATGATCTAGAAGGGGGCGGGCAAGCTGTGGTATAGAAGAACAAAAGGAAAATTGCTCCTGTGGATGAGCCTGAGGAGGATTCCTCTGGAGCACACCTTCTGAAACAAAGGAAGCCCACTCTCCCATTTCCTGCATCTGACATCTGCTGTGAGGGACAGACGCCCACCTTTCTTGTGCCAAGATTTCTCAATTCTTCAAGGACTTCCAACGGTGTTCACTTGCTGCCTACGGCTGACAGCTATACAGCTAGACAGACACAGACTCAAATCCTGGCTCTGCCATTTATTGGCTGTGTGACATCTGGTAAATTACAACCTTCTAATGTGTCCACATCCTCAAGTGTAAAATGGGGAAAAGGTGAACATCTCCATTAAATGGCCACTGTTATAATGCCATGCTACTGAATCAAGAACTTATAAGAAAACCTTGTGAGAGTAATCATTGAGTCAAAGTCAGCTACTAATAGACAAGTGATAGACAAGGTTCAGAGTAGTGATATTTCACAAGGAATAGCAGATTAGCCGGGGATGGGAGGTGAGGGCTTGTGTTAGGAACTGGGAAAAGAAGGTGGATGGGTATTTTTTTTTTCAAAACTATGTTTTCAAAAGACAGAAGATGAAAATATGAGGAAAAGTGGAGGAACAAGGTTGGGATCTTGAAGCTGGCCAATTGTCTCAGACTAAGACAGAGGGCCCCAGGGCAGACATGTCAGGTAGAAGACTCCCAGTGCTGGATGAGGGTTTAAGTCATTAAACTCCTGGGCTACTGCCATAGAGGTGCCTCAGGGACCTTGCACGTGGAACTGCAGAAAATGTCAGTCTCCTAAAAAGACTGGCAGGAAATCTTTAAGAGTGATTGAAGCTCAAGAGAAATGAGTCGAACCAAGAGACTCCAGGGGACAGAGCTGGAGTGACAGTAAAGAAAATGTCTACTTTCAGAGCTTGTGTCATTTGTTCATGGTCAAACTCTCAGAGGATGCGCAGCATAGCTGGGGCCCTCAGACGTCTCTCCTGTCAAAAAACCATAAAATCACCCTGACCCAATACTCTGCTTCGCTTCTTATCCCTTGTTGCCCAACACGCATGTACTGCCTCCATCTGGCACATGAAGCTGTTTTACAGTACCGCTGCTAAGCACCGACCTTTGCCCCAAGGCACCAAAAAGAGTCCCATGCTCATGGCTGGTAGGATCCAGCTAAGTTAGCTGAGATATTGTTCCTTTCATAGTCATAAAAAATAAATTTTTATAGCTGCTTCCTGATGATTCATCTCAAAGCTACAGTGACATAAAGAAAGAAATGACCAAGAGTCTGTAAGAAGTGATAACAGATGAGTTGCTGATACTTGTGTAGCAAACAGACCTAAGGTACCACCTGATTTCTGATCATTAGGACCTTCTCAGGGTGTTTAGAGGGCAAAGGTGAGGATAAATATTTCAGGACATGCTGATCTGCACAAATTTAACCCTAAGGTCTGTGCTATATGAGTGTCCATGTCCAAAAAAACAAACCTAACCAAAACAAAAATAAAACCTAACTGAACAAAAAAATTGCAAACAAATGCATCTCAAACAAAAATGCATCTAAAATCCTCCATCTTCTCTCAGACTCCGAAGCCAGTGGTGGATGTGAAGATCTCCTTTCTAATTCAAGGCATCAACATTGATGATATACATGTTTATAGTGACAGATGGAATATGAAGAGGTTCTATGTGTTGAGCTGCTACTTGAAGTCATGAAAGTGGAGATTCAATTAAAAATATACAGTGACAAGTTACAAGAACAGTTCTAACAGAAACAAGCTCCGGAAGCCATGAGGGCAGATGAATAACCTCTAACCGTGCTCTGTGATCACAGTCAAGCAGTGAGGGGCCTCTTTTAACTCTCACTACAAGAATCATCCCGATACGGCCACAGATATAACCTCAAAGAGGACCCTATCAATGAGCCATCAATGCTCATTACATTCTGTAACCTTCTGCGTATTACTTTTCCCCCACATATATAATCAACCACCATTTGAAATGTATGTATTTAATGTGTAAGTAAGACCTTTAAGACTAGAGAGTACTCTGATGGTTAAACTCAGTTCTTAACTTCCTTCAAGATATAGAACCACGGGGATATGGGCATCTGCGCATGCGTGTGGGAGGTTATTTTGATTAAGTTAACTAAGGCAGGAAGATCAGACCCCAATCCCTGGGCTGGGATCCTTAATGTGGATGCAATGTGAACAGCTGCCTGATTGTGACTCTCCTGATGTGATGACTGTACCTTCAAACTGTGAGCCCAAATTAACCCTTTGTTCCCTGAATTAATTTCATTGGGGGAATTTTACTACAGCAATGGGAAATGGAAAAGGTACTTAAAAGAAAGAGACAAGGCATAGAGTAAAAGAAAAATATAGTCAGCCAACAAGACATTTAGACAGAAGTTGCAACAATGAAGAAATACTGACAACTGTGATAATGAATGGACTAACAAAAGGATTTTTGGAACACTGAATGTCATAGAAGAAATCCTTTTAAAGTTAACGGGGTGATAAAGATGCGGCTGAAGAACACTCTGTATAAGTGTAGAGAGAACACAGTGGGATGGAGGGAAGAAAAATAAGAAGTATGGACTGTGTTCTAGAATAAAATGACTACCTAATAAGAAGTCACACAGGAGTGAGCAAAGAAAGCAGGAGCTACAGAGAAATGCTGTCTAGGGTCAGAGACAAAGCTCAACAGAAGAGCTTCAACCCAGCAATGCAATGCCCTAGAGACACTCTGCAGTCCTTCCAAACAAATAAAATACGGTCTAGTTGGATAAACAAGGGATAACCAAGGCACATTGCTTTGTTTTGATTTTTGGAGTTTGTTTTAACAGACTTTACTTTACAAAGCATCTTGCAACACAGAGCTAAAGGTAGAGGCAACCCATGGGTCTGGTCCACCTCATATACAGTTTCCACTACTACCAGCATTCCAGAGTGGAACTTTTGCTAAGAGTGAGAGGCATACACTGGCACACATTATTGTTCAAAGTCTTCAGCTCACATCAGGCTTCAGTCCTGGAATCAAAGGTGTCTGTATGTATGAGGAAGATGTGTAATGACGGGCAGCCACCAGTTCAGAATGGTTTCCCCAACCTTAAGCATACACTAATGTCTGCCTAGTCACGCCTACTGACCACTAACTGCAACCAGCCGCCATCTTTCACCATCTGCATGGTTATTATCATCATTATTACCTTTGTCAGAAGTTACCACGCATATATCACACACTACTCAGTCTTTTCAGATTGCTCTATCAATCTTGTTTAATATGTATTTAAGTTTCCTTTGTAGGTTTTCTGTTTTGCTTTGTCTTCACTTCATTTATTTCTGGTGCTGAATAATATTCTATTGTCTAGATAAACCAGCCTTTGAAAATTCATTTTTCCTACTGGATAACATTTTGGTTACTCTCAAGTTTATTCAACTATCACTAATACTGCTGTAAATATCCATGCCCAGGTTCCTGTGTGCATGGCTTTTAGTTCTGTGTGTCACCAAGGGATGTACAGTCAAAGCAGAAGTGGCTTTATAAGAACCCACCAACGCTGTTCTGAAGATGATGTCTTTATTCGGAAAGGCAGGGACAGGATAGAACGAAGGCTGTCATTGGACAAGAAGGAAGGATGGGCGGGAACAAAGTTTTAGAAAGAGGAGAAGGAGCGGGAGTGAGCAGAAGGAGCTGGGAGAACATGGCGGCAGATATTAAGATTTTTCTCTGCACATATGTGTACAGGATTTTGTTCTGGCTAGATGGGCAAATTATATCTTATCAACTGAATCAGGGGTTATTGTGTGGTGTGCTCTTTCATGCAGCGACTTAATTGAATTCAAGAGAAATGTGTGCTGGAGGGACACACCATGCACGGGATTGGGATGTGAAGCCTGGAGTACTTGGGGGCAGAGGGGAGCCACTGCTGCCCTGCAGTGCCATGAGGTCCCACAGGTGCTGGCAATGGTGTGGGATAAAAGGTTCAGTCATTGCACCCCACAGTGCTGTGTGGCCCTATGGGTGCAGGCCCTGGTGGTGTTAAGAGGTTATGTTTTTTAATATTTACCGCAACACACTGTTTCACTTTGCATTTCCTCTAACAGTGAGCTAGCTTTCCTGTTGGTCCATGACCTTGCTGGTACATGGTACTGTCAGAGCTCATTGCAGATGGGAGAGGAGGGTGTGACGTCCTTGCTTATGCTTTATGCCCTGCTAATGGCACATGAGACAAAGCCTCTCTTCACTTAATTGTCTGACATTTATCTACTCCCTTTGGTCAGGTGCCTGTCAAGATATCTGATCCATTTATTAATAGATTTCTGGGTGTTTTAACAACTGAAATGAGTTCTTTATGTATTTTTTAACATAAATAATGCATCAGACATGACCTTGGCAAATACATTTTAATTGCTCTCTGGCAAGTCTTTCAAATAGCAGAAAATTTTAATTTCCCTGAAAATGTTCACTTCTTTCTGAGCTTGCGGTCTTTGGAGTTCCATTTAAAGCCTTGACCATACATGCAGGTGTGTAGAGTTTCACCTATGCTATCTTCTAAGAATATTTGAAAAGGTTTCACGTTGATGAAATTATTTATTTAGAGAGAAAAAGACTGACAGTGAGAGAGCAAGGGTGTAAGCAAGAAAGAGCGAGAGATTGAGAGCAAGAATGAAGGGAAAGCAGGCAAGAGAGAGGGAGAGAGGGAGAGAGGAAGGGGGGAGAGGGAGCAGGAGAGGGAATGGATGGGGGAGGGGAGAAGGGGGGATGGAGAAAGAGGAGGAGGGGAGGGGAAGAGAGGGAGAGGAAGAGAGGGAAAAGGGGAGGGGGAGAAGAAAAGGGGAAGGGGAGGGAAGAGGGGGAAAGGGAGGAAGTACATATGTACACATGCTACTGTGTCCATGTGGAAGTCAACAAACAACCCTCAGGAGTCAGTCCTCTCTTTCCACTGTGGGGGTTCCTAAGATTAGCCAGGATTGGCAGCAATCAGCTCTATCTGAGTCATCATCTCCCAACCCTCTTTGAGAATCTTCAGTCTTGTATTTTACGTTCCAGGCATTGGTGACCAGCTGCCTGGAATCCTTTGCTGAAAAGAGTACCTTTTGCCATTATCAGAGAAGCTTCCTTCTGCAGCAGATGAAATATAATATAGATACAAATATACAAATATGGAGGCCGGCTGTCAGACAGTATGAAGCAAGTAAGAGACCTTGGAACTCTCGGCCCTAAATGTGATGTCTCCTTCAAATCCTCCACCTCAGAGCTCAACAAAGCCCCCAGAAGAGGAGATGGAAAGAGGGTAAGAGCCAGAGAGATGGAGAAAACCAAGAAAACAAGGGTCTGTGAATCAGCACGACCAAGCTCATATGAACTCACAGAGACTAAGGCAGTTTGCACAGAGCCTACAAGTGTCTGCGCCAAGTATGTATTATGACTTCCAGTTTAGTGTTTCTATGGGATCTCATAGTGTGTGAATGAATGGGTCTCTGGTTCTTGTGCCTTCTCTTGAGCTCTTTTCCTTCAGTTTGTTTGTATTGTCCAATGACTATGTGTTAGACCATATAGGAGGGGTGTGGGGAAAAACTGAGAGAACTAGAGGGAAGATAATTTGAGGTAAGGAATTATTATGTGAAAAAAAATCTATTTTTACTGAAATTAAAAAATAGTCATTTCGTTACTTTTTCTACTTCATCAAGAATCTATCGCTTAACCATGCTTATTTGGGTCTACTTTTAGGATTTGTGCTCTGACCCATTGGTTGTACGTATATTTTTAATTTTATTTACTCTTTATATGTGAGGCTGTGTGTTTTCTCATGTACTCGAGAAACTCTGGGAACCAGAAGAGGGCATTGGAAACCCTGGAACTGGAGTGACAAATGGATGTGAGCTGCCTTTTGTAGGTGCCAGGAGCACAGTTGGGGTCCTCTGCTAGAGCAGCACACAGGCCCAGCTTCGTACGTGTGTGTTTTTCCATCACTGTCACACTGTCTTAGTTTTCACAGCCCCATTGCTAGTCTTGAAGCTGGGTAACTTCAGTCCTCTAAATTTCTTATTCTTCAGGATTGTATAAATGATTCAAGATTTTTTTTTACTTTTCTCTATAACATTACAACCAATTTTTGAGAATTCATGAAGTCATTCATTGGAATTTTGTTTGCATTGAATGTATAGATCGAGTTGAGAAATGACTCATGAATGGTACGGAATCTACTTCTCCATGAACTTGGGACATGTCTCTATTTTTTTTCTTCAATTTGTTTTTTCCGTTTTGTGGTTTTATTTTATATGTATAGTGTACTCACTTACTGACATAGTTGCCAAGGTCCATTATTTCTCAAGGGATAACATTGGGCTTTCACTTGCAACTACTACTTCTTTACCATTCAGATATTTAAAAAGTAAGTGACTTTTGATGTTTGTTTTGTTTTGTTTTTAATAGCATCAAAGCTTATACTTTACAGAATTCCTACTTGCTGAGACCCTGACCCCGAGACAGGCCCTGCAGTGCACGCAGTGTTCATCTTTAATTCTAGCACCTAGAGGCTGAACCAGGTGAACCACCAGGTCAAGGGGAAGTTTGAGATGCAGAGTGAGATGCAAAATACTAAGTGTCTGTGGGTTTTAATCAGAAAGTGTGAGATGACTACACTTGGATATTGAAATCATCTGTATGTGTGAGATGTGGGGACTCTCAAAATCATAGGAAAAGAGAGGGGTGAGGAAACGAAATTTTTAGCTTCCGTTGCAGGAAACTGAAAGTAGGTTATGGCATAGCTAAAACTGGGAGATTAAAAACGTATTATCATGAGAAAAGGCTGAACATGGCCAGGCCCTGTGGCATGCACCTGACATTTCGTCACTTGAGAATTAGTGGGGAGAGAGTTGCCTCAGGTTGGCCTACATGGTAAGTTCAATGGCAGCCAGGGCTTCACCCAGAGATCCTGTCTCAGAGCATAAAACTGAAAGCAAAGGGTCAAAGTACTGGGTGCAAGTGAGTAGCACTTGAGGTAGGAACACATGGGGCCGAGAGTTATGTTGTTTTGTTTTGTTTTGATTTGTTTTTTGACCAGTGCAAGGGGACTACACTGAGGACACTGTGCATGCTAGGCCAGCACTCTGTCGCTGAATAGCATTCCCATCACCAAAGGAGCTACTTTCCCAATGAATTTTAAGCTGGAGCAATATATGGATTCGATGAAAATAAGGATTAAGTCTTAAATAAAGGAGGCTCTGAAAATTCTTGCTGAACTGTTTATCATCCTATCAGCCCCAGAAATCATGCACAATGACGTTAACACCAAACATGATCCATAATAAATTAAGTGCCATTTTAGAAGTAGAATTAATCCAGATAAATTAGTTTAGAAAGGATTCATTAGGGGGGAAAGCGCTTGGACTCATCCTGTTCAGAGTCAATTATTTTTTTTAATTTTATTGAAAGACAATTTCCACAATATCCCAAACCCCCCTTGACCTGGTGGTTCACCTGGGTCACATCTCCATGTGCTAGAATTAAAGATGTGCACATGTGTTGCAGTGCCTGCCCCGGGGTCCGGGTCTCAGTAAATAGGAATTCTGTGGAGTAGAAGAAGCCTACTTTAATGAAATGGAAGTTCTTTCATAATACTGTGTGTGTGTGTGTGTGTGTGTGTGTGTGTGTGTGTGTGTGTGTGTGTTATATAGTATACTATATATGTAATCTATAAGACACATATATAATATGCCTATGCACATATAATGTGTAATTGCCTCAGATACAATGTTAAACTGTATTACTCAGCCACTGAGGGCTCTCTTTTCCCCAGGTTACCTCACAGAACACTAGAGTAGTTCTGACTCAAAGCTTAAGCTACTGGAGCTGGAATGAAATGAAGACTCGAAGGAAGTCGGGTGCTCAGGAGCACACCTGTCACTTCTGTGTGCATCTACTGTGTTCTGCTACGATGCCCATTCTCTTTCTCTTTCTATGCCTTGCCTTTTTAGAACATCTGGGAATAATTCCATTCCTAAGATACGAAACCATTTTTAGGAATAGAGAGATTAAGCAAACTCTAGACGATAGGTCCTACCATTCTCCAACCCCACGGTTCCTATTTCTTGTTCATCCCATCCTTCTCGGAACCTGTCACACAGTTCAAAATATAGCTAAGTTCCCTTCCACGGAAGGATCGATAACCTCAAATTGCTCAAGAGTCTTGCTGCAAACAACAGAATTGACTCCAGCTGGTTTAATAAAGTCTGTTTTCTTAAAAATAATAACCTCAGAGACCAGTAAAGGATGAAGGCTCAAAGTCTGGTCTAAACTCACAGGAAAAGGGCCCCCACCTCTTCCCCCACCAACACCTCAAACCGCACAGTAGCTGTTCTGAGGAAGGAAGCTCGCCGCTGCTGTCACCTGCAGAGTGTCAAGATCTGGTTCCTCAGCAACTGCTACAACTTCAGCCCCAGTGCTGCCTCTGTGTCAGCAATCCCTTTGCAATTTCAGTTGGTGCCTGAAAGCTAAACACCCCTAAAGGAGCCGTATTGGCAAGGTCGACGCCCTCCGTGTTTCTGGTTCTTAATAACAAAGATGTCAGACTCAAACCTCGTTAGGGCAAGCCCTGGTCAGCTCCAGCCATCTGCACTGCAAAGGAAGCTGAAAGTTGGGCTTACTTCTGTGAAGTATTTGGAAGATGCTGGAAAACCCCAAAGGTGACATGTGCCTAATAAAAACAAAACAAAACAAAACAAAACAAAACAAACGAGAAAAAGAAGAAGAAAACAAAGAAAGAAAAGAGGTAGAGATTTGAAGGCTAAACCCAAAATGCTGGGACAGAAAAGCATTCAAAAAGTGTCATCGTTACAAAAAAAAAAAACCAAAAAACGGGAAGAGGAGGGGAAGGTCAGAGCAGGTGATACGAATGTGGGCTGCGTGCAGGAAGTGTTGAATTTGAGGTACTCATGAGATATGTAAATACAGAGATTTAATGGAACCTCTGAGCCTGGAGCTTAAATGAAAGGTCAGAACTCTGGATAACGCAAGCGGCATCAGAATGCAGATGGCGACTGATGCTGTGGAGAGGATGTGGCTGAGGAAGGAGGAGATATGGAAGCATGCCCAAGAGACTCAGAGAGCTCAGACAGCGTGACACTGGGCAGAAGAAGGACAAAGGAGGGAGACTTAGAACAAAAGGTCAGAGCACTAGAGAACAGAAGCATAAGCCTGTGGGTACCAGAAGGCAGGATGAAGACAGAGTATGGGGATCAATAGTGTAATATATATTTGAAACTTGTGAAAATAAAATAGATCTCAAACATCCTCACCATACCCACAGTAAAAGGATATCCATGTGGACACACACGCGCGCGCGCACACACACACACAAACACATACACAAGTAGATTAGTGTGGTTATATGATGATCATCTCACAAAATACTACATCATGAAGACACTACATTACATCCTGTAAACACCTACCAGTTATCTATGCCAATATAACTCAGTAAAGCCAGAGAGTGGAAGGTTTCAGATCTCAAAAGCTCTCCTCAGATTTAGGAAACATATAGTTGGTCATTTCCTCATTTTCCTATGACTTTCACCCCTCATTTCCTGACTTCTAGTCTAGGTTACTTGACGTATGCTCAGCCATACTGTCCTGAAAAAGATGAACAGAAAGAGGGACAAAGCAGAAATAATGGCCTTCGAGAAAGCTCTAAGCTTCTGAAGCTGCAGGGTCATACCGTTTTGCTACCCTGTAGAAGATTCCCCTTACCTTCTGCCTGCACACAGGCCTTGTTTCTGGTGTGAGTTGTCCCTGCACGAGGAACAATTTGTCCAGTAGTCTCAGGTCAGTGGTCAGGCCTTCCTCCACATCCCTCAATCCCCTATACTGAGTCCTGCTGCCTTGCTACTCTTTCCATCCCCCTCCATTTGATCAATTACTTACCATAGCTAGATCTGTCTTTACAATTCTCTTCTTCTAAAATCATTCTTAAATCCTCCAAGCCCAAAGTCAGGATTCCCTGGTCATCCTGTTATAGTTGCATTAGACACAGATTCGTGAGATCTGCTACCCTAACATACAAATGAAAATACACATCGGCTTGGGTGAGCTTAAGTCTCGTGGCCTTCTGAAGTACCTACTCCATGAGAGTACCTGAGTGTACCTATGGGGGGAAGTCATTATGAACATTGAGTTTATATAGTTAATACTAAGAAATGTTAACTGAAAAATGTAAAACATCCAGCAAATGCCGTGCACCATTACTAGTATCATGAAATTCTTTTGTGTTGTTTCTATTTTCATAAAATTGCAAGCTATAGGAGCATATGACATCTTCAAATATTGTTAATAAACAATGTAAAAATCAAGCCAGCCAGGATGCTGCACTTAAAGGGTGGGGGTGGCAAGATCATTTCAAAGCCATCTCTGGCTACGAAGGAACTTCAAGGACAACTTGGGCTAGATAAGTCCATGTTTCAAAAATAACAATGAGCAAAGAGAACGTAATATACTGAGATGTCAGCCCACAACTGTTACATGTGTGTGAGTTTTACTAATCTCCATAAGACCATCCCATGCCCAACTCACCATGACTGCTTACCATGTCTGTTTAGTGTGACTCATACTCAGGACACTAGTGACAAGGATAAGTCAGAGGTGATGTAAGGACATGGCGGACTGTAAGAGGAGTCAGTTGATTTCTGATTGTGCAATGGAAGTCTGTATGCAAGGACCACCCCTGTGCTGAACTTCAGGATACATGGGGATAATAACAGGGTTTTTTTTCCAGTTTACAGCCCAACATTTATAATAATCACTTGCTAATGAGCTTTTAATGATAAGAATCCATCACACCATTTCTGTATGTAAAAGACAGGTCCTTCTGTTGCGCTTCTCTTTACAGTTAGTAACTTTCTACTTCTGCTTGCTCATTGCTTGTCAGGTGGGATAAGATTTACAAAATTATGGAAAAGTTAATGTAGCTGGGGATAAAAGAGAGGACAGTTACAGAGGTTGCGGAAGGACAGAAGAGCAGGAAACGGAGAGACAAGGACAAGCACCGAGTCATTGGGATATACTCAGGCCATGACAAAGCACAGCAACATGGTATGAGCATGTGTGTACACACGCACATGTGTGTATGTGTATACATGTGTGTATGTGTCTGCATGTGTGTATGTGTCTGCATGTGTGCATGTGTGTGCATATATGCATGCATGCATGCATGTATGTATGCATGCATGTATGTATGCATGTATGTGTGCATAAGATAGAATCTCTGTCTCTGACACCTGATTCCTGTGTCCTCCTGTGAATAGACTGGGATATTTTATCAATCATATGACATACCTGAACATCACAAATATGAAGGTATCTAATACACCAAGATTCTCATAAGCTAATGCAGTCTATCATTTATTGATTCCTGATATCAAGAGCATCACCCTGATTCTCTAATTAAATTCCTTCTGCATATTGGTAACCAACACCTCACTCTTATGTCAATAAAGCTGTAATATCCAAATACCAACCGTTTCTTTTCTCTCTGTTGATAGCTAAAAATGCATGCATACATATGTACATACATACACACACATGCATATGCATCCACTTCTCATATTTATTTTGTGTCATCATCGTTGCTTTGTCTTTTATTCAAAGATGACATAAAATTCTTCCTTAAAGTCTGGTTGGGAGTTCTCACACAGGACATGATACAAGACTTCTGTAGTCTGGGTGACTTTTTCTCGCTTGGGCTGTCACTGTCTCTGAACCTCTAACTTCAATAGTTACAGTCAACGTTTCAAGTGATTAATAACTCACTTATGTTACATCAAAATTGAGAATGGGTTCGTTCTCAAAATAGAGGCTTAGGTTCGTTAAGGTTATATGATTAACACATTGTACAAAAAGGATTCCTGAACTTGAGCCAGCAGAAACCACAGCCCAAATTCTAACCTTACCACATCACCCCACACCACTTCCTGGTGACAAAGTGGATGGAATCAGCTCTAATGATGAAAACAGAAGCACAGAGGTGAAAGCAGCTGTCTTACTGAAAGTCTCTTCTAAGCTTGCTTACCTTTCCAACCACCCTGGCTTCCCTGCTCAGTTTCTGGCATTTCCCAAGTTCTTCGTCTTTGTCATAGTTTTATTATTTTCTTCTCTGGACAACACAAAGCTCTTTAAAATATATACCAGCCCACACACAAAAAATTGGACACTCCAAGATATATCTCCTGAATCCATGAAGCATATTACCACAAAATCATTCAAATATTTTGCTACCCTGTCTTCTAGGATGGCCAAAAACCACTTTCTGCTCACCCCTGACTTACCTATTCTGTGTGGTTGTGGTTCAGTAACTGTTTATTGTAACTGCACTGGAAATTGTCACCACCCTGATCTTCAATCCCTTAACCCATTGCTCACCGCCCCAACTAAGAGTACATGCTGCTGACAGCTGAGTTTTGTACCAGAATCATCTTCTGCAAAGGGAGCCACCTTGCCCAAGGTCACACTGCTGCTTGTACTCAGCTTGAAGGCAGCTGTTAACTTCTGGAAAGGGTGCCTCATCTCTGGACAACTGAAAGCCAGCCAAGCCTGAGGGGACCTGAGGGGGCTTCTGCAGCTGCCACTACGAATGTGTGAGTTCAGCTTCTCCCCCTGCCCAATGCAGTTTACCTCTCTCACTTACAAATGCTCCTGTGACTCCCTCAGGCAAATCTCAGCATCTGTGTCTTAGAAATTCAACCTAGCATGATACTTGACTCCTAACCTCTGTCATATCCACAAATATTGTCACTTTAACTAAAGAGTAAAACTGTAGTGTAGAGACATACCAGAAGGCACATGGATATATGTCCAGAAGCATAGGAAGAGGTAAACAGTGTGTAAATTAAAATCTATGAATTGTTTCTTCTTATATGCTATTTGAAGTGTTTGCTTCATATTGCATGGCTTTGTCAAGGTTATAGTTTAATATATACTGACACTTAGATGTCCCGCCTTTCAAATTTATATTTCCTTGTTTTTAGTGTCTATACAAAGAGGTTTAGATACTTTCTAAGCTCTACCTCACATCTATAACATGAAAACTCTTACTATCTTTGTGTATGTTCCTGTGCATATGTTGGTATATATGTTTGTGCATGTGTGTGGTTTTTGTGTCCTTTAATGGTGTGTATGTGTATGTGTGAGAATGTTTGTCTATGTGATAGTTATATGTGGATGTGCATGTGGATATAAAGGAGCTTGTGTCTGTGTGTGCACACGTATATGTATAGTCATATCCATGTGGGGTGTGCATATATACATGTAGACATGTGTTATATATGTATGTGAACATACATGCATGTGGCTGTGGGATGCACATATGTGTGTGTATGTGCACGTATATATGTGCATTTATGTGCAGGTGTGTTATGTTCTGTATTTATAGGTATATGTGTATGCATATTTATGAGTGTATTGGTAGGTGGGTCTGAGTGAATGGGTATGGGGAAGTCAATGTGGGGTGGTCTGTGTGTGTGTGTGTGTGTGTGTGTGTGTGTGTGTGTGTGTGTGTGAGAGAGAGAGAGAGAGAGGGAGAGAGGAGAGAGAGAGAGAGAGAGAGAGAGAGAGAGAGAGAGATTTGTTCATTTATCCTGAACTTGTACTTATAGTTTCAGTCGATGGCCAGCAAGCACCAGGGATCCAAACCACCTCTGTCTGCTCCTCAAGCACCAAGGTTAAAGGTGTACATTATCTTTGCCTTTTGTGAGTTCTAGAGTTCTAATCTCAGGTCCTCACATTACCCAGTAAGAAATTTTTACCCACTGAGACATTTATCCAACCCATACGTATCATCTAGATCATACTGCTGGTGGTGCACAAAGATGTAATTTGCTTCAAACAAATGCAAAATCTTCTATTAAATTTTAAAAATATACATATTCCAACGTAGCTCCCATTCCTGGAGGAAACTTTCAACCATGCTGATTGGTTAGGACCACAGAGGGGAGAGGAAAGATAGGAGGGAGAGAAAAGATGAAGGACAGTGAGAGCAAGTAAGGGTAGAAAGAGAAAGGGAAGACTGTCAGATTTGCAGAGAGTGCTGTACAATACAGATGGAAATGAACCACAAAGAACATGAATGACATTGGCAACATCTGTAGACCTAGTAGTGTATAGTATGAATGTATATTATAAAAGCAGCATATTGTTGAACGATACAAAGTGATAACAGTCCAAGGTACTCAGTGTGTATTTCAGGAGGGCAGAAAGTGGATAAGAGTGGGTGTCATCATGGAGTTTTAGAAGTCCCTACACTAATTTGTTCTAGAACTGGGAGCTGGGCCCACGGTTACTTGCGCTGTTCTTGTTATACCTTTAAGCAACTGTTTACCGCTACTATACATACATATGTGTATAGTCAATTATTTTAAGAAACAATATTCTCAGTGTGGGAACTGTTTTAAAATTGTTGGTAACTTGACAGCTGAACAGCCCCCCATCACAATCATTTTTTAGCTATTTTTGCAAGTTTACATTTTCAAATCAATTTTCCAAAGTTAAGGATTGTTCTTAACTGTCTGCTTTGTACCTATAATTTATTTTCAGTAGATTATTCTGTGTTGCTTTTGCTAGCAAAAAAAAAGAAATGAAAAGTAGAAATTCTCCAAAAAACATACAATTTTCTTCTGTTTTACCATTTATTTTATTAAGCTTGCTTGTTCTTACCTTTGTTCATGTTACAAAAGCAATTTAAATCATTTCTTCAAAAATCAGAAATTTTAGTCAAACAAGCATACTATAAAAACCACTCATAGTCCCACTGCTGATCTGTGAAAGTTCTGCCAAGTGATTTTCATTCCTCTGTATGAATTTAATATAATTATGGAAAATTTGGCTACTTTGGTATAAATGTCCTACAATTTACCATGATTCATTTAGTTAATCTGGATTCAAAGAAAAGAAACTTTCAGATCTACCTGCTGTTTTCCTCTTATACTAAAGAATTTGTAGGCTATTGCCAAGGTGGGGAATATATGGAGCCTGAATGGAAAATGTTTTTTGGCGAGGGTCAACTGCAATCAAATCAAGCTTTGGTTCCTTGAGCCAACACCTACCCTTTGAATTCTGCTACAGATCGAGTAGTGTCTTACATTGGCTATTTGGGGCCCCAAGGCCTCCATTCATGAATGAGTTCCTCTGAGTCCTTCATTTACAGCTGTAAATTAAAGTACCCTTCTAACCTCTAACCCTCTGACCTACACCTTTATCCTTTGGTCTTTCTTCTTTGCAGCCTATACTGAAAAGCACCAAGATCGCCCTCTACCTAAACCATCATTGCCAGCACCCTCTGTGTGACCTGAAATTTAAGACCTCCATGCTTGCTTTGCAGTAGAAAACCCTACCTTTAAAATAGCATAATGAAGGTTAGGCAAGAAACATTTGAAATTTTAATCACCTAATTAAAAATATCCTACTTTGTGTATTATTAAAAATTCCCTAAGGAGACAAGACCATTGGAGAGAAAAGCATATTAACCTCGTTTTAATACTTCAGGCAGGTAGTTATAAATGATTGTTGTCATGCTGTGGTTATTGTGTTGATGTCAGAAGGGACCAAGATGAGAAGAAACTATAGTATAGAAGAGGGCCTGGGTGTCATGAATATATATATATAAATTTGAAATATCTCATCATCCATGTTCATTTCTATGAATATTGTCAAGTGTCCAAGTCAAGTGTGGGTCTGGACTCTGGGAAGACTGCTACCAAGAGAGAGGGTGTTGCTCTCTGAAACACTATTGCCTTCATTTAGATCTGCATGCTTGTGCAGAAAATATCCTTCTTGAATCCGATGTCCAAGCCCTCCCTTCTGTGATTCAGAAAAAGCAATACTAGAGTAGGAAGAGTAGGTGTATGTGTGCATTTGTGTGTGCATGTGTGCATGTATGCATGTGTGCATGCATGCCTTGTGTGCTGCATGTGTGAGTCTTCAAATCCTGGTCCTTACATTCACTGATCTCAGGCATGCTACTTGTCTATAAAGTAAACACATAAAGACTATTCAGTAGGAAAATTTTAAATAAAAACGGGATAATGTCAGACTATCACTTCCCACAATGCCTGGCTCATGCACTAAGCTTAGTAAATGTCTGATTGCAATGAATGTCAGGGAGGATAGTAACCAAGGATTTAACTTCTACCTCAAAGTTTTTGTGGATTTTGTTGCTATTTTTTCCACAGTCTTGTTTTCCAGGTGTAACATACATTATTAAATTGTTTCTTCACAAGATTACCTCTGTAAACATTTCCTAGCTCCCCTGGCCCACTAACACTTCCACAGCACACAATCACACATACAGCTGCCAACAGCATTCTCAGGCCAGCGCAGCACAGGTACCCAGTTTCCAGGGAAAGCCAAGGACTGGCAAGACTAAAGCTTTCTGAGTGCTCTGTGGCTGCTCCTGGCATTGCAAATGTATGAGCTGGGGTGTTCCCAGCCATGGAGAAAAGAGTTGCTTCCATGGGAGGGATATGAGGAAGCTACTCAAAGATTCAATACAGCTTTTGCAACAAAACAAAACAACAAAAGAATCAAAAATAAAAACAAAATCCAACTCCACAGGAAACACAAAACCATAGGCTAAACTGGTTGGCCTTCATCTGTAAATCTCCAGCATGCTTGTGATCTCAGGGAGTTCCTCAGCAGTGGGCATCTGTGGATGAAAGAACTTCAAAGCGCAGGAAGCAGAAGTCCCCTGGGCCTCTCTTTCAGCTTACAGAAAACAGTCTTTGAACCACAGTGAACAGAAGGTCAGAGTTTCTGCCAACCTTAGGCAAACCACTACACTGAGCAGTCACAGCCCTCAATATCCTGCCAGGCACCACCAGCCCTGCTTGGGAGGAGGTCGTCCCTCTATGCACTGTATGTGATTTATTTAAAAACAAAATGAACAAGATGGAGGTGCTTTATTCTGCTCACTAATCATCTTCCAGGCCACGTCTCAGAGCATCATCGTCAGGACAGTCTCCCCGTGCACCAACCCACAATCTCACAGCCACAGCAAACCACTGTAGAGTTAGAAGGGGCACGGAGAGCTAGTGTGAGGGAAAGAACAGAAAGCAGCGGAAGTGAGAGTGGGCTTTGGAATGAGAGTGCCCTGACTCAAGCTTCACCTCTCCACTTAGGAGAGTTAACAGGATAACCATCCTCTCACTTGTCCGACATCTAAGTCCATAACTGTCAGGTGGAGAGTTCCATCAGTATTGACCTCAGAGAGATGTTGGCAAAACGCCCATATGTTAACCTGTGTGGAGCACTTCGATATGTTTTAATAACTTGCACAAACTATGGATGTGAACTCACTTCAGAAACTTGTGAACTTGATTTTCTAACTCAAGGATTGTAGAAACCATATCTCTTTAGACACGGGGAAAACTAAAGAGATGCCCATTCCAAACCTCCATAACGAAGTATCTTTTAACCCAGGAGGAAAGATCCTTCATTTTTCTTACTTTTAGATATTTGATTTATGAATATACATTTTAAAAAAATCTCTATGGTATCACTCAGAGTTGAGGTAAAACTTTTGTATAACACATCCAGCTGCCTTAAGTGGATCAGATCTTGCTAGCTCACACTTAAGACCTTTCATATCCAATAACAATAATTCAAATCTCTTAAGCTCATCAGAACAGATATCCTAATCCTTCCAAAACAGCATTTCCTTACATTCTCATCTTAAAAATAATAGTAAGAGACATACAACTTGCAGATATATTGAGGCCTTTTAAAATCTTTTTAAATTTATTTTACATACTGACCAGAGTATCCTCTCCCTCCTCTCCTCCTAGTCCCTCTCCCTCGCCTCCCCTCTTCCCATTCCCCATCTATACCTCCTCTGCCTCAATAGATATCAACCAACCATAGCATATCAAGTTATAGCAAGAGCAGGCACCCTCTTCTGTTAAAGCTAGACAAGGCAATCCGCTAAGAGGAAAAATGTCCCAAAGGCAGGCGACAGAGACAGCCCCTGCTCCCAGTGTTAGGAGTCCCACAAGAAGACAATACTACACAACTGTAGCATAAGTGCAAAGGGCCTAGGTCCATCCCATACAGGCTCCCTGGTTGGCAGCTGAGTATCCGTGAGCCTCTCTGAGCTCAGGTTAGTTGATTCTGTGGGTTTTCTTGTGGTGTCCTTAACCCCTTTGGGTCCTATAATCCTTCCTCCCTCTCTTCCTGGGGGTTCCCCAAGTTCCGCTTAATGTTTGGCTGTGGGTCTCTATATGCAGACTTTTAAATCACATATCAAGCACAGTACTGGCTCTGAAAAAGGGTCAGAGAGCCTAACATCTATAATTGTATATGTCCAGTTCGGTTCCCACTGCCTTTTATGTCTTGAATATAAGATTTATTAGAATAGAAATACGACCCTTATTCACACTATCCACATTTCAAATGTGTTTGCGACTCATGTGTTCTCAAGTGATACTGTATCTGGACAGGGTGCATAAAAAGAATCAGCTTAATTAAATGGACAAAGAGAAGGTGCTGTTCGTGTTAGGTGGTCTCCTGCATTATAACAACGTGCTGGATATGATTAAGCTCCAAAGAAGAAATTGTGTTTGTCCACACAGTTTTGGATGTTTCCGATCATGGCAAACTGGCCCCCATTGCTCTGAGATGGTGGTGGCACAGTCTGCCATGGTGGGAACATATGAAAAAATCAGTCGTGCTTTTACCTCATGTTTGTAGAAAGTGAAAGAGAGGAATGGAAAGAGGAACCACTTGCTCAACAGCCACTTTGGAGAAATACCCCTACTGACCTCACTCCCACTTAGGCCCAAGTCTTAAAGGCTCTACCACCTGCGAGAGAGCTACAGGCCCCTGGCCCACGGACCTTTGTGACAATGTGGAGATGCTGTGATGGAGAAACACAGAACGCTATGGGGGAAGCCACTACCTTGGACCTAACAACGATTCTAGAGACAGGAAGGTTCATGATGATACAGACACATTCCCATCATCGGATACTGTGCAAGTGTTTTCAAAACACAGTTATAGTTCTAGAATCTGATCTTAAGACCCTCAAAACATGGTAACCATCAGGTCCTCCAGAAGGGAGAGCTAAGGAACAGAGCAGGCCTTTCAGTACCCAGATTGTTTAAAGGGGTAATGTTGTCAAATACTGACCAAACTAGAATTAGGCATGAGTTTTACTTAACCAGAGTACTTGATGGAGATTATTCAAGCATGACTTTTGCCAACTGCCAACCAGCTCTCCATTTCTTCTCCTGCAGACTTAAGTATATCTCTTGTCACCTTTTCATTACAATCCCAATAATATTTTTTAAGTGTCATAACAGCTTCTGTGTGCACCAGGGAGTGAGCCCTTAAAGTCAATAGTCCAACCTGAGACTTGATTGTGAGACCAGCATCTGAGTGCTTAAGTACCACAGTTCGTGAGTCATGTATTAGATAGAGCAGCTCTAATATAAAATAGGGGTTTTGTTATAAAGCCTCATCAGAGGCACGTGATAAACAAGTGTGTTCCGAAGCTAACTTCAGTTACAATGAGTGACATGGAGGTAACAGGTAGGTGACAATAATTGCCAGCCCTGGTTTCCTCAAAGTCCAGACCCAGTAGAGTTTGAGAGTCATAAACATACAATGACATGAGCTGCAGATGTCAGTGGCTTTTCCATCCATATTCAGTCACTCTGGGGAAGGCTTCAAACAGGAAGATCAGTGGGAGTCTTGATGGTCTAACCCAGGAATAAGAGACATATGGGATGAGTTGTTAATATCCTCAACTGTAATCCAACAGTAGTAGAAAAAGCATTGAAGGTAGATTAGGCCAAAACACCTTGAGATGGTGTAGTTCAAAAACTGCAGGGCAGTGAGACCAGAGTGAGGATAGCAGAAAGGGCTGATAGGAAAGGTCATAATGAAACTCGGTGGTCTGTATGCTAACCAAAATGTTAATTCAAAAGAAGAGGAAATAGCAACTGCAGATGCGGATGAGGTCAAAGAAGACACAGGTAAAGACAACAAGGCAACGGAAGTCAAAGGAGACTCGGAAGCAGGAAGGATGTCAGTCAGAGAATAATACGTTCAAATATTAACGTGCTGAGAAAGCAGATCTCTAAGAACAGTTGTAGGACCAGGTGGCTAAAATGGTGTGGCTGTGAAAGGGAAGGTAGTGACAGCATCTATGATTTGAGGCCAGGATATTCCCTGCAATGCTCAGCTCATGCCACCCCTGCAGTGCACAGCTCAGCGCTCATCCCACAGGTTGCCAGAGGTCTTCATTGCTGTTTTTCTCCTAAGCATTACCACAGCTATCATACCAATTCTGAGCCTGATTTTAGAAACACCCTTCAAGTTACCTAGCAACTCAACCCTAGTCAGTGTGTGTGTCACAGTAAGAAAACTACCAAGTAGAGGCTGCCCTTGATCCTCAAGACAATGGATGCCAAAGATACCCACCCAGCACTGCGGGCCGTGCTCACATAAAGCTCCAGTTTCAAACGCCTTCATCTACCGTCATTCAAAACACTCTCTCCTCTGGGATACCAACCTTGTTTCTTCCCGAATCTTCATTTTTAAAACCTGACACCCTAAAGAGATTTTTGTTTTGTTTCGTTTGACTCAAAGAACGACATTTTCTTCACTTTTCTTTTCCTAATATTGACCATAATCCTAATTTTGCTGGGAACAAGCAAAAGAAACGTATTCTAAATACTACCATTTCATTTCCCAAAACAAAATTCTAGGTCCCAGATCCTAGGGGAGCTGTGGCCTTCCCTATAGTGGAACAGCCTCATTATAAACAGTGTTTTGAGTACAGACATCTCAGTGACAACTTATAAGCAGACAGGTGTCTGAGTCCAGCCATCTCAGGACAACTTCTCCATCTTGCTTGCAAAGTTGAACAAGTTCATGTTCCCAGACCTAGGAACGAACACCTATGCACCTTTTCCAGATATTCTCTTAATTATCTATTAACTGGTATATATATATACATATATATATATATAACTTATCTAAACCAAGGTGCACAAGTTACAAAAACAAAACAAAACAAAACAAAACAAAAAAAAACATGTAGGCTTAAATTTTTCAAATCCTACCTTAAAATGGGTTCTTAAACACTCTACTCTCCCAGTCAGCCCACCACCCACCAGAGGTAGTGGAAAAGAAAGATTCTTAGGATACCGGGGCAGTGGACCTGAGCAACTCCGGTCCTCGTTGTTAGGAAATCGGCAATTCAGCTCGTGGAAATCCCCTGCGGCAGCTCGATCCACTCTCAAGCACTTCAGGAATCTACCAGCCGTCTAGTTCAGTAGTGTCCGGATAGCAAATGCAAATCAGTAGCAGTGGCAGGAACTAGCAGAGACAAATCGGCAGCCGGCTCATCAGGAGGAACCAGAAACACGAGGGACTCCACAAGTTCTCCGCTGTGTCTCTCTCAGTGAAGTGGAGATCAAGAAGTGTTGCAAAGCTATTTATACAAGCAAGCCTAGCCACGGCACTTTCCACTGCGTCCTACACATCACGTGACCTCCCTGAGAGTCATATTAGTGGCCCGAGTTCGTGGAAGCGGAAGTGGCACGAAACCGTAGGAACCCCTGGAGAAGATTTTTTTTTTTTTTTTTTTGGTGTGTTTCTCTCTGTGGAGTCAAATGGAGCACAACCACACAACGTAAGGCCGACCGACACATGCATGTTGTTTGCAAAGAATCTATCACGTGTCCTTTCACGTGCTTGCTTTAGCAGAACATCCTTTCACCTGCGTCTGCTTCAGCAAAATGTTCCTTCATGAGTGTGCTTTAGCAAAACATCCCTTTTTCTGTATCTGCTTTAGGGAAACACTCTTTCATGTGTTTGCCCAAGCAAAGCATCATCGGACATTACTGACTTTCCAAAGAACACTTAAGTTTCTACTTCTTCGCCAGTTTCCTGTTATGCCCTGATTAACCACATGCAGCTGACCAATCACTCCTTTGTCTCCTTATCACTCTGAGCTCTGAACCAAATGTCTAGAAGAATGAATTAAAGACCTTGAAGCCAGGTGCCCTGAATATGGCCCAGTCTCCAACGGGTATTCCCGTGCTTAACCCCTAATGTCAAAATATAGTTTGCTAACACTGCTGCTCCTCCCAGCATCCCCCTCGCTTTGTGTCCCCATCCTTTAAAAATGCAATACAACTTCCCCTTGGGAGTGGTTCAGATCCCAAACTGGCCGCTTCCCGGAGTGCCTGAAAATAAAGCTTTCATTTTTAAGCTTCCGAGTATCTGAAGTGGTTTCCTTGGAGATCCTGAAGCCAACCGTCCGTATACACAGGCACTTAGTGAGTGAGGGAAGACGTAGGAAAGGGTGGGACAGAGAAAAGGAGAAAAGAGGAAATACGTGAGATGAGGGGGGTGGGCAGGTAGCAGGACAGAAATTCATGGACTCAGAAGTGTCACTGTGGAAGGAAGAAGAGGCTAGGATAAATAAAGCCTGACTATGAAATCCATCTGAACCTGAGGCCAAGAAAGGCTCTAGACTCTTGGAAGGCTCCTCTCCAGCCGTGAATCTGGTTTCGTGTATTCTTTTCCACACAAATTAACGTACAGCAGACAATCTGAGGCTGGGGAAGATGGCTCACCAGGTAAAGTGTTTGCCGTGAAAAGGTGGAAGGGAAAACCTGACCCCACAATACTAATAACGAAAGACATTCTTTTAAAAAAATATTGGAAAAGAAGCAGGGCTTGTGTAAAAGGTGCTGAGATCTAAGATGAGTTGTGTTCAAGGCTCTATGCCTGGATGGCCCTGTTCCCTGAGTGTTCTACCTGGGCCCCCACGATTCTCAAAGCCATCATGTGGAAAATCAAGCTAATCACACCTGCTTCGGGAGCCCATTAGAGATGACAAAAGTGTAAACCTTAGCCAATCTGAAGGGTGCCACAGCTGGGTGGGATTCCTGTCTTTGGCTTTATCTCTGCTCGGCTTTGCCCAGCCTGAAGAACATTCAGTCACTCTTGGCTGTCTCCTCTCCATACAGAGCAAGGACAAGGCCTCGCTTTATGCACAGAGAAGTTGGACGAGTTCATACAGGCTCAAGATTTTCAGTTTCAGTGGCTTTTCCCCCGACCTGCTAAGTCAGTATGTGTTCACAATAATCATCTTCCGAGAGATCACCTCACAGAATATAAAATACAAAGACCCAATCCTGGGATACAGGTCAGTTTGCAGGGAGCTCCTCCGTCCACTCACTAAGGTAGGACAAGAGCACAGGAAGAGGAAAGATGCCCGTTACTTTTAGCTCCTGACACGGCATGCGGACAGGAATAACATGACCAAAATAACCTGTGTCTCTATTTTTAAGTTAGTGCTCAGCTCTGACCAGAATGCAAGAGAGGCGAGGCTCACAACTGATTCCTTTTCTTTACATTACCCAGCAGGCTTTGCCTGCAGTCTCATTTTTTTTTTCTTCAGTAGCCTTTCCAAAGGACAATGCCACTTTCCCTATATCACCATACCACCAAAAAAGAAGGACGTGAGAGGGTTTCAAAAATAACTTCACAAGCTAGTTTGGAACCTCATTAATCCCAGGGTTCTGGTACACAATCTGTTCTGGCTGCTATTTTCTTCTGGGATTGCTAATCTATAGCTCTCTGGCTGCTTCCTCTCATCTTGACCTTTCTTACCTGTAGTTTGTTTGTGTTTTCTTCTGCAAAGCATTTTGCCTTTCTCCAAGCAAACGTTTAGATCTATGCAGGGTCTGACAGTTGTGTGTTAAAGTCAATATGAGGAGACATTGTGGATATTATGGGATGAAAGTCAGAGAAACCTGGAAACCCCTTGAGGAGAAGGTGGAAAGAGCTGATTCCAGGATTGGGCAGTTGGATCAGAGGCACAGAGAAAAGAGTGATTCTATTCTGCAACTGAATCTCTATATGAATTATAGAGGTTAGGGAGATGGCTTAATTAGTAAACTGCCAGCTCCCATGTTAAAAGATGGGCACAAAGGACGCACTATAATTCCAGAACTGGGAAGACAGATGGGTAGATCCCTACAGTTCTCTGGCCTAGTAACCCAACCAAATCATTTGAGTTCCAGGTTCATTAGGAGAAGACCCTGCTGCAAAGAATAAAATGGAGAGCAAATCAAGGAAGATACCCCACCCTGAACTCTGGCATGCATACGCAGACAGACAGACCAACGGACAGATGGACACACACATGTATGTCACACACACATGCACACCAGAAATCAATTAATCAGTTAGTTAGTAAACAAATAGAAAACAGGCCTGAATTCCAGAGCAACCTGCTTACAACAACTAGATGCAGTTCTCAAATATTTCATGTGTGCAGCTGAGGGGACTGAATTTTATATTATATTTAATTTTAATTAAAAACAAACTCAATTTAGTTTCTAGAAAAATCAGTGTGATTAAAATTACTTGAATATGTAAACCTACATTTTCGACTGTAAATTTTGTGAATTTTAAATATATATAAATATAAATGTAAATATAGATGAAAATTTACCACCAGAAATTATGTTCTCTGAGAACAAAATATATGCCAGAGTTTTGAAGACTCAGTAAATATTTTGGATACTTTGACTTTAATCAAACATATTGGGCTGCCGTTATTGGGTTTTGCTTTTGTTTTTTAAGGTAGCTACTAGAAAATGTAAGTGTATTTATTTACATTATATTTCTATTGGGTGATAATTTCCTGGTACAGAGACTACATGTGTTAGAATTACATGTTCTCACTTTCTAGCTCTGTGATGGGATCAAAGATGTTTTCTAGTACTTTGATGAAGAATCCTCTGATGGTCCCTACTGCACAGACTCCACGTGAGATGTGGCTAAATTACATAAGCACGCAATTCGTAAGGTATACCTGACACGTGGTGTGTACAACGTATGTTATTATTATAGTGTGAAGTTTATATTTATCATGCTATGGGGAGAGCAAGCAACTAGAAGAAACTTTGAAATGTCAGACAGCATTCTTCTCCTTCTTAGAAAAGTCTCATGACAAACATCCACTCCACGAGACTCTGGACAACAGATGCCTAAGGCTTTGTTCCCGTGGTGAGCAGCTATATATCAGGTCACTACTTGATGTCGATTGAACGGCTTCTTACAAATCTCCAAAAAACACAACTGCAGATGGGTGTCCAGATTTAACTTAGAAAAATGCCCTAGTAAAAGGTGGTACCAAGACAGGAGTATATAAATCAGGCTCTGACCCTAACTTGTACTTATCTCATGGGATTGATTCGTCATCAGTTAAATATGGACAGCAGGAGATGGTACTATGAGGATTTAATATGTAACATGGCAGAGAGAGCTCTCCAAACCACACAGCGCCGTGCCAGTACCAACATGCCTTCCCCTGAGAATGATTGCTGCAGGTCGGGCTGCCCCCACCACAGATTATGCAGCTGCGTCATGGGAGTATCCCAAAAGACCCAAACTTTGCTCTACACTCCCTATGAACTTGTGATTAAACAGCCAACCCCTATGTCTTAAAAACTTGCAAAACTCCTTTTTAAAATAAAAAATGCAAAAGAGACGCACTTGAGAGATAAACCAGGAAATCAACAGCCGTTGTTCACAAATCAGCACGTTTTGTCCAGTCAGGCATCTTACAAGTCTGAGAGGAAGTGAGTCATGAATCAGACAAGATTTCTTCACTATTTCCAAAACAAGTATAAGTATGTATAGCACATAGTATTCATTAAGAATGTGTGCTGGGCCTATGTGGTGTAACTCAAGTTGGTAGTGACTGTGTCTCTTTGAGAAGGTAATATTTAAACAATTGTGGGGATAAATAGAAAGAGCAAGTCTCATTTCTTGGAGTTAGATTCAGGGGAAGGTATACAGCCTTGTCTATGTACTAAATCACACAGGGCCATCCACTTCAGAGTGGCTATGCTGTGTGCTCGTTCACCTCCCTGAAGCAGTAAATGCGACGTTACAGCATTTCCCCAAAACCCACATCAGAAGTCATTTTCTGGGTAATGATAAATGGCATGTCCCCGCGAGATGTATGAATGGTACTCTTGAAAACATGACTATCACAGTAGGCATCATTCTGTATAAAGACTAATCTTAAGCGAATTGTTTAAAAAGAAGAAAACAGACACGGAAAAGGAAACATCATATGAAGGGATATAAGACGGTCACACAAGATTCAAATATCTCAATGGACAGAACACACATGAATTAGACTCACGGGTTTAAAAGGAATGCTAAACTGGATTAAAACCCACTGTGGCTCCTAGGGTGTTTACAAAAGACACATTGGGGAAACTGAAGTGCTGAAGAGTTGCAAAGCAGAAATGTGGACCTATGTATCAGGCACTAAGCACAAAAGCCCTAGTTAGAACAGCTCTATTAATATTAGTCAGAGAAGACTATAAGACAAATAGTGCCATTAAGGACAGAGTTGCTATACAATGATTAAATGTTAAAGTCACTAAGGCAAATATAACAGTTCTAAACAGTATGCCCCTTGCTGAGTAAAGCCAACAACTGTGAACAAAGTCTGACAGTTCTCCATGAACAAATGACAAATGTGCCTTGAGGATCGGGAATTACAAAACAGTTCCTTCGATAACTAAAGTTTTAAATAGCCAAGAATAAAATAACATAAAAAGCAAAAAGGTTTAAAAACATAATTAACAACTATGTTCTGATCCATACTTAGAAATATCTACCACGCTTTCAGTAAGGGCACAAAGGTTATCAGTGACTTTCAAAGAGTCGTTACTGTATTAGTTTCTTTTCTGCTTTGATAAAATGAACATCAGCAGCATAGGGGAGAAGTAGATTTTATTTTTACTTACAGGTCCATGAGGGTGCAGTTCTTCAGGCCAGGGAAAACATAGTAGCCAGTAAGAAAAGCGTGGCAGCAGGCAGGACAGGAGGCAGGCGGGTTGTAATTCTTTCTCATACAGGAAGCAGAGTTACAAGTGAGACAGCCTATCACCTCTCACAGCCCGCCCTCAGTGGCCCACTTCCTCCAATAAGGTTTCTCCAGTAAGTTCTTCCTTGTGAAAGACCCAAAACCTTCTCGAGCCACCAGCAGGTATACAAACCTCTGCAGATATCACAGGAACACTCTTTCCCCCAAATTCTAGGGATTTAACTACAGAAGTGGGAAAGAAGTGGGATCCAGTTGGAAGTGGACCGAAATGAATTTTCTAATACCTAATAAAGTAAAGGAAATGGAGATTAAAAGCATACATAATTTTTGAAAAGATGCCGGGCCACGTGAACATCTGGGATTATGGAATAACATGATCTGCTTGACTTGACATGTCTTCGATGGGAAGGTTACTTAGAGTTTCGAGCTCCATGCTTTCAAGCGAATGTGACATCATAGGCTTTCTGCCATGCTGTTATTCTTAACTTATATCGAGAAATAGCTCTCTACCCCCATGTTGCTTTTCCCCTTCAGCTAGAAACCAAAAACCCTCTTCTAAATATAAATCCATGTCAATAAAACACCTACAGACCAACACACCCAGAAAATCAGAGTTCCTTTTAGGCTCAGTCTGGGTCAACCCTCTGAACAATGTGTTCTAATTCCTGCCACGGCCAAATGCACTTTCTTTTGTAAAGGTCTCAGTTGTAGTACAATAAAAGATAACGTGTGTTCCACAGTCAACTGAGGGTTTAGAACCAGGCTCCCTGCAGCCTTATTCTTTTCTGGAATATAATCCTTCCTTCTAACCACAGAAGCCCATGACTCCTCTTTCCTCCTAATTTACTGATTAGCAAAATGGTCCTAAAGCTTTTTCCGGAAAATTTCTGACATACCTTACTTACCTCCCTGGATTTTTCTCTCCACAGCAGCCTAAGTCCTCAATTCGGGGACTGGTGTAAATCCTGATAGTTCAAACCATTCACCTCACAAAGATGTTCACTATTAGTGGTAGGACATGAAAATCATGAAAATCAGGTCTTGAGAGACAGAAAGTACTTACTGCCTCCTTTCACTTTGAAACTTGGCAAGTCTTAGCCCTGTAGCTGAGTCCTAAGTAAGCCCTGATGCTGGGGCAAAATAATTATATATTAAGGCTCTGCCCAAACAAAGTCTAGTTTCCAGTTTCCTTTTCCTGACAAGCCTCGGCAGAATTTCTCCTACAGCTGTGAGGTCTCAACCAGAGGTATTTTAGACATAGGGAACTCCATGAGAGTTAATTCCTGTATTGCCAGGGAGCTCATAGCCTAAGGGGCTAACACAGCCCTGTGCACACCACCCACCCACTTGCTGGTGGTTGGTTTTCTATGATTTAAATATTAACACAATAAAAAGGTTGGGTTCTGCATAATCAGATCTCTTTTATTACCCAAGATTGTCCTAGCAGCTATAGTGCACATTACTTCTTTAAATTGGCATGCCCCGTTTACTCAGTGAGAGGCTGGTTTTGTCCTCCTGCTACTTCAGAGTGTTATTTGTCTCACCATGCCCTCCAAGGCTTCTTGCCTGGGGATATCCAGTTTTCCATCTCTGTTACAGGGAGGGCAAAACAGCTCAAGAATAAAAATATTATGTCCTTAAAAACTAGGTCAATTATTTCCAACTTTTTTTTTTTTTTAACCATGGTGTATCAGGGCCTAAAGTGTGACTTTCAGTCATAGAAAGAAAGTTAACGGCCTTAACTTCCTGTGTTGGTTTCTGCTGGGTGTTGTAAGCATCTGCTTCAATGCTCGATTTCTTCTAACTGTAGCCCTTCGTTTTTCTAGTTGGAAACCTCACCTTCATTCTTCTCTGCCCAGGACTCTCTCTATTGGAAACGTCAAGGACTACCCCAAAGGGGGCATCACCAGCTGATCTCCACACTCAAGGGATGATGAATACCCCTTTACTATTGTTCTGTTTTTACGTTGACTTGCTGACTAATAACGTTACTCATTCAAAACCGAAGGTCCATTCATCACAGCTCGTTCTCTGGACCATACAGTTGTCTCGTGTTACGGCTGGGTGCATTGTTTTCCGTATTCTACTTTAGTATTAGTTGTCACTGGCAACCTCTTACTATACTAAGTGTAAATTACACTTTGCCTCATTGGTTACGGGAATAGGACGAAATGCAATCCATTCTTTTGCGCGATTTCAAACGTCTACTGAGCATCTATCGGGATGTGTGATGAATGCAATTGTAAAAGAGAATGGAAGGAAACCAAGTCGAAGCCAATAAAACATCCCGAGTAAGTGGCCAATGTGAAGAGCTAAATTGGTAAGGATTTAGGAGACAAGATAGAAAAGACAGAAAAATCCTATCACATGAAGGGTTGAGTATGGAGGAGGGAAACTGAGGCTGACAGAGACAACAGCCTAAATGACTAGAACCACTGAAGCCTCAAGGCCTGCAGGAAAAGGTCCAATAAAGCTAATAACGTGATCAATTCTTCCTTAGAAGACTGCACCTCTCAGCCCCAAAACAATAATGTCTTTGGATCCTACCAGAAGTGTGTGTGTGTGTGTGGCGGCAAACCTAAAAGAACTTGATAAAGAAGTGTCCTAGTCAGTGTTTCGTTGCTATCAAGAGTCACCAACACCAAGACAACTCTTATAAGGAAAGCGTTTAACTGGGGTTTGCTAATAGTTTCAGAAATGTAGTCCACTACTGCCATGGCAGAGTGCTGGCAGGCATGGTGCTGGAAAGGTAGCTGAGAGTTCTATATCCATATCGGCAGCATTGAGCAGAGAGAGCCACCGGGCCTCACTTGGTCTTTTGAAACCTCAAATCCCACCCATCCCCCAGTGGCACACTTCCCCCACAGCGCCTCCTAATCCTTCCCAAGTAGTGCCACTCCATGATGACTGAGCGTTCATGTCCATGAGCCTGTGGAGGCCGCTCTTATTCTCCCTGCCATAGGGGAGTTCTGGATATGTCTCTTAGAAATTGCAGAAGAGAAAGAGATAGATGAACAAAACAAATGGAAAACTGGACTCCGCTAACAAGTTGCTTTTATGTGGCCTAAGTGAGAGCTGCTTCAGGGATGAATGGAACCAATGAATGAGTGCGTGGGAAATGTCTTGGTTTATCACGCCTACGGTTAATGGAAACTTAGGTGTCAGGGGTCAGGGCATAAGGGTCCATTATTTGCTGAAGAATGATATCCAGGACTCAAATAGTATGTAAATACACGTATTCCGCAGAAGTCCAGCACACTGGGGTCTCCCATTACCAAAATAAAGAGACAACCAAATGAGCTCCAAGGCCTGATTTAAAGCACATTAATAGTTTCCAGGATGGGTGACCTTTATATTGCTCTATCTCTAGGAACATTCCATTACCAGGGTGTTGGGGCTGGAAACCGTTGCTGAAGAAGTAGCTGAGGATGTCTGGAAACTGCTGCTGACCCACTGTCCTTTCCTCAGGCCAGGTAGTGGGGCGGCTTCTGAGGGCAGGACTTGCCCTGTTCTTGGAAACAGAGACTTAGGCCTCTTCTCTTCGACTGCAAATTTGAAGCCTGTCATGGAGTCAGCCTAGCCTTCTCAAGGGGAAGAATAGGAACACGTCAGCACATCTGAGTAGGTGTCAGAAAAGGAAGTTATATTTTATATGATGGTGGCAAATGTGTGTGGTGTTTGTGTGGTGTCTGTGTGTGTATGTGTATGTGTGTGTTCGTATATCTTAAACAGACTATATGTGTACTAATTTGAAGGCTGAAAGTCAACAAAAACAAAAGCAAAACTAAAGCCCAGAGATCAGAGCAAGGTCTCAGAGGCATTAAGAAAGGATGAAATAGGGTAAGGATGAAAATCACCTTAGGGAAGAAGATAAATCCATTTACCTCTTAAGACAAAAGATGTAGGAGTATAGGAAAAATGATAACACACCAAGATCAACAAATATATTTGTTACAGATGTTTTTCTCTACAATCGAGAAGAGACTTTATCCGAAAAGGAACATTTTCTCTAGGTGGGCAACAAGTCAAGTAAAGTGCAGGTATTGATCTTTTTCTCTAAATCGATGGGTGGTTCTTGGAACAATGAGAGTAGCCAAAGGTCAAGAGCACCATTCAGACTCAGAAGAGGGGAGTGTCAGCAAAATGAAATCATGTCTACCTCAAGACTTCTGGATTAGGATGACAATTAAACACAGGGTCTATAAATAGACCCGCGGTCCACCAACACCACAAAATGACTTACCTCATTGTCTTTCCAACATCCCATTTTCCTATGAAAAAATTCAAACTTAAATGTGAAGTGATAAAACAGTGAACACTGATGCACCTGTCACATAGACGGAAGAGATGTTAACGCTCTCCTTGCTTGCAGATGCTATTTCAACGCTTAGGTCTCTGTGTAAATTTATGTTCCATGATAAAAAATTGGGTTAGATCTCATAGTATTTAGCAATAATCTGTCAGAATATTTCTTCAACTGAGAATGATTTCTGTTATGATTAAATACGTTACCACACCCAGGAATATTAAAACAACAAAAGATAACCTGACAGCACCCAAAATCCAGGACATATTTCCCAGGTTGAGCATTAAGTGCTTTTCTGGTTAGCTTTTAAAAACTACAATCAATGCTCATGGGTTGCAACTTATTTATTTGTGTGCTTAATAGGTGTGGATATTGTGGTTCATGTGTACATGCTTCTATACGTACACATATATATGCACACCTGTGTATGTGCATGTAGAAGTCAAAGGTCAGCGATGGGCATTTTCATTAGTTATTCTCCTTCTTATTCTTTAATGAAAGAATTCAGCTCTCATTGAACCTGGAGTTCACGGGGTCAGATTAGTTAACCAGAGATGATCTTTCGTCCACTTAGCTCAGATCCACACCCTGAGTGCTGGGGCTACAGACTCGTGCTGCTGTGCACAGGTTTTTTTGCTTTCTGTTTTATATTTTTTATTTTGTTTTGTTTTGTTTTGTTTTGTGGTTGGTTGGTTTCTGGGAGGGCGGGGGGGAGTCCTGGAGATCCGAGTGCAGTTCCTTATGCCTGCACAGCTGGCACTGATGTCTCCAACCCCAGCATGCCCTGCGGTTTCTCATCCTTTGTTAATTTTAAACTAGAACAGCACGAAGCACATACTGCTCTTTCAACTCCGCGTCAGGGGCATTGTAAAGTCTTGCGCAGCAGCCTTATAAAATTAGCACATTCCTGCTTGTTTTCTTATGGCCATTTCTTATTAACACTACCTGGACCTCAGACTTCCACATTCATGAAATGGTATGGGTTAAAGGCAGTTGAAACATTTCAAATAAAGTACTTTCAGGGAGTGTACCAAATTTCAAATGATTGAACTGTACCCCATAAAAGCATATAGTGCACCAATTTAAAAAAAAAAAACTCTTAAAGGCATAAAAACAGTGAATTAGTCCTTCGAACCAGTCCTCATTGTTCCGTTGTGTTTTCTTTCTTTTCTTTCTGGGTGTTTGATGAGCACAACGACAGTCAGCTTTTGCTTTTATAACTAACAAACAAGCCTAAACCTTGTTAGCCTTAGGTCAGCAAACATGCCTTGCTCACAGGTTTGTGATTTTGCTTGCTCTCCTGGAGTCTGGGTGATCTCTCTAGCCAGAACACTGAATACAGAAGAAATAGCTCTTGAGAGAGCCTTGCCTTTCCTGGGGATAGGTAAGGCAAGGGAAAGGGAAAGCTTGAGGTGACTCAGCTTGGGGTCAACAGTCTTTACTTCCACCCACACCGCATCAGACAAAGGAAATCACAGATTGTTATTGGGAAGAAGTAAACTATGCCCTTGGGGAAGAGCAGAGGAGAAAATTCGGTCTTAAATCCGGGGGTCACCATATAACTCATGTGGACTGAAGAAACAAGAACCTTTTTATGAATGTTCCCTAGTACTTCCATTTCCTCTGCCAGAGGGAGCAGCAGCCTTCTAAATTCATCTCTGTCACTTTGCATCCCTAAATGAAGACGGACCAAGGAGCCAGAGGCACAGAGTGCAGGCCATAAATAAAACGGGCATCCTCTCCAGCTTTGAGGCAGTTACTGTGACAGAGGTTACCCAGCAACAAACATAGAAGAGGTTACTGTTTCTATTTAATTACTAATTTTCAAAGTATGGGCATGCTCACAACTGCCATTGTTTCTAAATTGCTCTCCTGTCATTTACTTTTTCCCCAAGAAGAGAAAATGTCCTCTCTTATCACAGAATAGAGGCGACTATGAAAAGGGCCGGTCATGTTAGTATCTCTACACAAATCAAAGAGTATTCTCCCCATCCTAGTTCATGAATCAAACTTAAAGACTAGACCAATATACTGTGTGCTGCTGTAGTGGGGAAGGGGTGTGGTTTCACGAACAGTAGAAGAGTCCAGACGGAGAAGATGAAGGGAGAGAGCGATTCTAGCACCTAACTGGAGCCTGGCTGTGACTGTGGTTAGGGGAGTGCTGGCAATGTGCATCGAAGTGCTGTGAGGATGCTCAGAGAAGGCAGGAACCCTCATCAGGACCATAAGTATAAGTAGGTACCCTAAGGCATGGTCCTTAGTGGCTTACTCAGCAGTTACAGGCTGACCATTTGCTTCTTTGTTTTGATGAGGTCTTTAGGTTAGCCTACAAAGCCCTGGCTTTCATCACGCCAATTTTATGCACACTTTCTTCTTACTGAATCTCTCTCCTTACTCCTCTCCCCTGCCATTCTTTTCTCTCCTCCCAGCACCTCCTCTTCTGTTTTTATATAACATACATCATGCTATTCTGTTTTCACCCCTGTGTCTTTTTTTCTTTCTTTTTTTTTTTTCTTTTTTTTTTTTTTTTTTGGCGCTGGGGACCCGAACCCAGGGCCTTGCGTTTTGCTAGGCAAGCGCTCTACCACTGAGCTAAATCCCCAACCCCCACCCCTGTGTCTTAATAACATCACTTCTTCCCTTCCCACAGTCCCCCTTCTGGTTCCACAATCTCCCCAGCTCTCTCATGTACTTGTGCATAAATTAAAAACCAGGATCCACATAGAAGAGAAAATAATCTGTAATATCTGTATTTGTGAGCCTGGCTTTTTTAGCTTACCATAATGATTCCCAGTTCAATCCCTGTTCCTGTAAATGCCGTGATTCCAGTATTTCTTTAGAGTTCAATATACTCCCATGTGTGTATTACCACCTTTTTTTTTTAATCACTTCATCCAGTAAGAAGATCTAGGATGTTTTCTTTTTTAGCTCTCATAAAATAACACGGCAATAAATAAGGATGTGAAACTTAGCCACTGTGAACACGCCAACTTAAAACACTGTTTTGAGACTCCACCTCACGTCAGTCAAAATGACTAACATGAAGCAAACAAACAACCCCTGATAGCAAAGATGCATTAAAAAGAGGAACCTCTCTCATCGATTATGGGATGGTGCGGACGTTATGCAAATCAGTATGGCGGAGACTCACACAACTAAAAATAGATCAGTCCTACAAACAGCTAGCTCCCTCCTGAATGTTTATCTGTGGGTTCACTTCTATCAGTTCGTTTACATGGCAACCGTAATGGTGGCCCCGTGGATAGTCCCATTTTACCAGTGAAGAGGTGGAAAGTCATCCTCAGAGTCTTAGAGGCAGGAAGTAGCAGAGATTCAAGCACAGAGATGCTCAGCCTTGAATTTGGAGTCCGGTCCTTCGGAAGCCAGGGAATTTGGGCCTAGAGAGTTAGCTTAGTCTAGGCCTGAGGTTCTGGACTGCCTCTCTGAACTAGCTGGAACCATGCTGCAGAGGGGGTCTCCGGGTCTTCCAATTTTAGTGGCGCCACATCACCCTAAACAGCTGTGGAGTGCTTTCTTATTTAGAAACTGTCGTCTTATCCAATACTATATTCAGATGACACACAGCGGCAACCCATCTGAGTGCGAGCCCCACATGATCACACATAGCAGATGAACTGGGAAAATCCTAACGAAAATGGGAAAATGAAAGAACTCAATCAGTTTTGTGAGTTTGTTTCGTTTTTATTTCGTTATCATTTATATTTGTTTATTTACTTGCTTTTTATATGACTTTATAACACCCAACCCTCACAACACCAAGGCTCTCAGTTTTCCTCCTACCTGAACATCTAAACCTGGAATCTAGGCACAGAGCTTGGCCTTAGGAAGAAACAACTCTCTGGGCCTCCTGTGCCAAGTTTACAAGCCAGGTAATGACTGCGGGGTGCTCCGGTAACGACTCCCACGTTCCCAGGGCACTCTGCCAACGCCAAAGCAAGAAATGAAAAGGAAACCAATTTTGTGGAAGCAAAGTAGTGTGAAAGCCCTCTTCTTCTTGGCTCTCGATTTAAAACCATGTCATTAAAACTTAGGGTCTCTACGATTACACCTTTTCCACATCCAGCCTGGGAACTGCAGCCAAGTACCTCCAAACACCTGTCTTGGACTCCTACCAAAAATGAGCTACTCTCGTGCAACCAAATTAAGCAGGAAGAATGAATTAATAAAGTACCCACCTTTTCTCGGTTCCCTTTGCTTTCTACTCATTTTATGATCCACTTAAAGATGTGACTGGAAGGAGAGAAGAATGAATGCAGGGAGAGAAGGTAAGGATGAGAACAGTAACTCAGAGAAAGGAGCTAATGGATCATAGATGTGTGGAATGGAGTCACACAGGAGACATTCTGCAAGCAGCAGACACTTCATACTATCCCAGATAGCACGCAGACACACACACACACACACACGCACACACACACACACACACACACACACACACACACACACTCCACCCTCCTACACCACACGCTGAACTTCCGATAGCATTTCTATTGGATGTTAACAGCTTTAGATCTGTTTGCTCATGTCTAAACAGTGACTCTGTTTCTTCCACTTGTGTGCCTGTTCTGTCTCTGAGACCCCTTTGCTGGAATTGTCCTTGACACCAATAACCCAGGAGGCTGACAAACAATCAAATGAAGAAAATAACAGATACAGGAGAAATCGCATCTCGTGGTTGCTTAGTAATGTCCTTGACCTTTCAAAGCCACTCATCTCCTTCCCTCATGCCAGTAGCATCCAGTCCCAACCACAGCACAAGAGACTGAACTAAGTAGTCCCTGGAAGAGGGGGGGGTGACCTGCTGGTGCATGCTTCTAAGAGATTTGGTCAGGACTCTATTGCGAAAAGCCATTGGTTTAGGGAGGGAGAAGGGGTGACACTGGAAAGGAAATTTAAAAGTCAAACGCCCACAGTCTGTCACCCCTCAAAACCCTTAGACCTGTACAATGTATCTTACCCAGAGTGAGAATTGTTAAGCTAGGTGCAGGATTTTAGTGCTTACATGGTGACCTCCCAGTCCATGGGCCCTCCATATTTAATGGCTGTTTGGCTTCTTTCTCTCCAAGCTTCCTGGGCAGCCAACTTGTCAACAGCTGAGATGCCCACCACTGGACCGAGGTTTGGTTTCAATAGCATCTGTACCTTCTAAGTCTTTAATTAGCCTGAAGACTTTGAGGACTTTAAGCCTCATGAAAGTGATTTAATCACCTCGTTAGAGTCTAATTTTCATAGGAAACTTATACTTTGGAAACCTATCCAATCCCAGTATGCAGGAGGCTCTGTGTGCCCAATCCCAGTTAACCCACCAAGGAAATAAAGTCCAGCATTATTCAACCGTTTGTGGCCCGTTAAAATATCCTTCCAAATGAAACCTCAACAGTGAAACAGGAAAAGCACATCGTTCTCATTCTCCTGATGAGAAAACAGTGACCTCAACAAACTGGATGTTTCCCTGGTGTCAGAAGGCTAAAGTCTGAACCCAAGACACTGCTATTGAAACATGTCCTAGCACTTGAGGAAAACCTTAGCCCTTCTTTGTGATGTCTACCATTTTCAAAGGCATTTTTTTAAAGCCTCTGGTTTTCAGATATCTTTGAGAAAGGAAAAAAAGAAAAGATCGGTCATCTTCGTCTGTCTTACGTGTGAGATTCTCTTCTCTCTTTCCTTTTCTGAGATTTAGGATCACTCGGTTTGTCTTCCGATTCCATTCTCTTTTGACCTGATGCTGCTGCTGGTCACTTATCTTAGAAAAGAACACTTGATCTTGACTACAGCTGCATGGCTTGGGTGACTCTGTGTGTGTGTGTGTGTGTGTGTGTGTGTGTGTGTGTGTGTGTGTGTGTGTGTGTGTTTCCTGACTCCAGAGATGCTTGCCGCTTGCTCCTGCTCTTTGCCTCTCTTGCCTCCCTCCCTGGCCAATGTGCAAGGCTTGCTCCTCACTCTTTCCCTCATCTTTGCCCGTGAAGACAGAGCAAGCATCCTGGCCTGGCGGTAGAGATGCAGATGAGGGCCTGTGGCATGCACTTCCTTGCTTATGAGGTGATTCAGGTTAAGCCACAGGCTGAGAACGACTTCCTTAACCTCACAGAGCTGTGATGTATGAGCCACTAACCCTGCTTTGGAGATAACCTGACTTGGTTATTCCATTTGACCACGTTCTATACCTGGTTCTGGACCATTTCTATCCCTGCCTCTCAAGATAACAGCTCCTTTCAACATTTTTGAAAAATGATCTCTGACCTCTCTTCCTTTCCTCACCTCATGTCTTCTAGAAATTTTCTAAATTACTGAAGCCACCATAATAATTCTCAAATTCTTAAAACTCGTCAGATTAAATATTTTAAAGGTTTTTCTCTATGATATTTTGTTCTTCTAAAAAGTGAGAATGAGATTATGGAAATAGAGTTGGCACAAGGGTAGGCCAAATCCAGCCGCCCTAGTTCTCTGAGGAACCAGCCTGTGGCCTAGCTCTTTAAGGATCCAAGCTGAAAATGGTTTTTTACCTCTTTTAAGGAAATGAGAAATCAAAACAAAGAATGTCAGGATGCAGTGACAGAGGATTGCAGAAAACCTTTATGGGGTGAATTTGCCCCATAAAGTCTCCTAGACTGTAGCTCTCTCTTTAGTCTAGTTCTGCTGCTTGTAGCTTTATTAATATCCATTCTTTTAAAGTTTCTCCCAAGTTTGCCAAAATAGACAATCTCCCAGTCCTGGGTAATGAGTTGCAAACACAAACTGAACCCTAAAAGTTGTAATGACATGATATGATCAGAGAATCTGAGAATTTCCTCATGTCCTGACTTGCTCCCCACCACCTCTCTCTCTCTCTTTCTCTCTCTCCCACTCTTTCCTCTCGCTCCCTCTCTCCTTCCCTATTTGCTCCTGTGTGTGTGTGTGTGTGTGTGTGTGTGTGTGTGTGTGCGCGCGTGCGCTTGCGTGCATATGCGTGTGTTGGTGTGAGTGTGCAAGCACATGTGTGTACATGCAGGGGCATGTGTAATATTTGAGGTCACAGAGAACAACTCTTCAAATCACAGTCTTTACATTCCCACTGCATTTCTCCATTGGAAATTCAGGACATCTCTTTTCCCAGTGCCCAGGAGGAAGGCGGTTGTGGGAGCAGGTAGGGCAAATGGGAAACTGCAGCAGAAGCATTTAAGAAAAAGACGTCTGAAAAATTGTCTACCAGAGTGGCTGTCCCAGGTGGAGACAATGGGTCCTCCTAGTATAATCATCCCACCTTATGATTCTATTCTATTTGGGTGCTTGCTTGCTTGCTTGTTCATGATAGGGGTTCTCCGTGTAACCCTCACTGTCCTGGAACTCGATATGTAGACCAGGCTGGCCTTGAACTCATAGAGACCTGCCTGCTTCTGCCTCCTGAATACTGGGAATAATGGTGTATGCCAGCACCGTCCAACTGAGGGAAGCTATGGGAAGCTATCCTAAAAGAAGACAAATGTGTCCCTGTTTTTTTTTCCCCTTTGGCTGTGAGATTATTAGAACAATAGATCTCAAGGAATTAAAATCTTCCTAGGAATTTCAGGCCTAGGGAAAGGAAAGGCTGAAGCCCCAGTGCTCACCAAAGGAGGAACTTGCCCCTTAGAAACAGGTTTTCACACACATCTGAAGACATATATGAACCACACTGCAGAACGGATTAGGGATTAGACAACAATGTATAGGTTATTGGCAGGACCCACTTTGACTAGGACTGCTTACCTTTTTATACCTCTTGCTCTCTATTTAAACCTAAACCTCCTGTCAGTATGGCGAAGAGAGAGTTACTGGACTCCCACTGTGTACTTTCCCGAGATGGTCTTGCTGAATAATCTCCTTTCTCCGGGTTCCACTATGACTTGTGTCTTTAACTGCTGTATATAGAAAAGATGGCTGATCCTTAGTTGTTGGGCTTGTTAGAGCCCAGGCTTTGATGCTGAAATACACAGCAATGTAAGTCCACATTGGATTAGAAACTGATTCTCTCTCTCTCTCTCTCTCTCTCTCTCTCTCTCTCCTCCTCCCTCCACACACACACACACACACACACACACACACACACACACACACACACACACACCACTATTTGAGAAAAGGTCTTTCTATGTAACGTAACCCAGGCTCACCTTGAAATCATGGTACTCCTCCTTTTGTGGCCTCCTGAGTCCTAGTATCACAGACAGGATGTTCCATGCCCCGATGATTCTCTTGCATTTGAACAATGCCTCTTCTCTTTTTGGAAGTCCCCTGTTAGCAGTGTGAGGTGTGACTGGAGAGGTAAGAAGGCTGGGAGGCAGTGACAGAGAGCCCCCAGGGAGCAGGGTATTGGCATGCTGGCTATGCATGCATGCCTGACTGTTTCTCCCTGAGGAATTGCAAAACCCGAGTATGTTGTGAGCTGGTAACAGCACATCTTGTGAAAGCTTCCACTGAAAATCCTGACCATGATGGGAATAAATATGCAGCGTGCCAGCAAAGCCGGATAAAAGAAAAATGACAGATAGACTACACACCTGAGTAAGCTTTACAGCCAATACCTGCCCAACTGCAGGCATCTACTGCTTATATAGAGAGTAAGTGAAACTTGTGCTCAACCAGAGAGAGTAGATTTAGGAGACAAATAAAAAAAACAGTAACAATCATAGTGTCAAGGGAAAAAAGATCCTGGCATGTCCACAACATTCTTCCTATCAGAATGGAAGAAGTCCGTGTAGCAATCTTTATTGCTTAATAAATGTTTACTATTGGTTCTAACGTAAAGCTCAGATAAGATGAAACATTTGTTCATGGCACTGTGATTACAAATGATAGAATAAGAATAGATAGTGTGGGAGAGATAGAAGGAATGAACACAGGCGGCCCCAGGCCGATCTGCATCCTAGGAGCTCTCGAATTCACATCAACACAATCTCTGAGACTCGGTTTGTTCAGTGCTAACACTGGGACAACTTTCCGGGGCTCTTGTGAGGATTGGAGGTTCATATCTGACCTCTAGAAGGAAGGAGGGGAGACTGAAGATAGAAATACCGATGTTCATGCTTTAGGAAATGGGGAGAAGTCTCTACTGAGTGCCAGGAGACACAATGTTAGACAAAGAATATGAACATGTCCATCTCCGAGTAGACTGTGGAGGGGGGGGAGGGAGAAAGAAAATAAAACAGGTGGTACTTTTGGCTGGTCCTACCATAGCTATAGGAATCCCAGACTACCAAGCATTTCCATTCTGGGGCTAGAAATTCTGAGCAAAGGGTTTCCAGAATAATTCCCTCCCCTCCACTGTTCCATGAATACCAAAACCCCTCAACGCTTAGAAACATCCCCTTCTTCGCTGCTTCTGACTTTGAACTCCTTAAAAGAAATGTTTTCATCTGTCCCGAAGCTTTTGAACATATTTAAGCTGTAAGAAATGTTTCCAGTCTGAAAATAGGAGTCAGGGAAAGCAGAAAAAAACAAAAAGGTGGTTGGGGATGCATACAAAAATTTCTCCAGCCTGGACATCTCCATGCTTTTCCTGCACTGTGGCACCGTGGCCATCTCGGCAGGAGGTTACCAGAGGATAGCAACGCCTGCACTTCACAAAGTTGCAGTATTATCAGTAAAGAAGACAGTACCTACAGTTGGCAGAATCACTCTGAAAAGCAATGAAGAATCTACTGACAAGAGTTAGCCAGGAATATAACCTATGACTCAGTCATCCTACACTCCAGACTACAATTATTTATAATCTGAAATAACTTTATCTAGGAGAAGCAAGTATATTCCAGCTACAGTATTTATAATGAAATAGCAACAACTGACAACCACCTGTAGACAAATGGCTTGTCTATAAAGGGCATGATGTATTCATTTGGGGACTAGAGAGATGACTTCATAGGTAAGAGCACATATGGCTCTAACAGATGATGTGAATTCAGTTCCCAATGCCCATATAGATGACTCACAACTGACTGTAGAATTGGACATCTTTTCTTGGTACTCTATGATACTCATGTGTCCATACACACATGCACACACACACATACAAAAAACACATACACTCATGCGCACATGCACACACAGACACAAGTACACATACAATGTAAAAATTAAAATACATCTTTAAAAGGAATTCATTCATAAGCTGTGGCATATTCATAACAGAGAATATTACACACCCATGAACACAGACTGAAAGGCACCCAAGAATATGAAGAACATGAGTAGATCTCAAAAATGTAATAGTGAAAGAAACAAAAGAACCTTAGAGGAGAATATGTTTCCTTTGCATAAAATTAATAAGCAACATGAAGCAGAATATAAATTGGAAAGAACTGCATAAAGATAAAACTGTAAGGACAGCTAATGGTTGGTTACCCTGGGCAGAGATGAAAATTAGAGCCCAAAGACTTCAAAAGAAACTGGAAATATTCTCATTTTAAGCTGACTAGTAGGATCAGAAGTATTTATGTCTGTAATTACACTTTTAAATTGTCCTTATGCCCTCCCAAACTTTGGTCTGTGTATATACTAATTAAATTTTATCATTGCTTTGCCTCTATAATGCATATGAACAATGGCACACAGATAGCAGGAAACCTGAGACAACTTTTAGGAGTCACATCGCTCCATCCACCACAGGTTTCAAGGTTTGAACACAAATCATCACACTTGGTTGCAAGGCATTTGATCCATTGAGCTATCTTGTTAGCCTGTCTCTGAATATTTTCTTCCACAACTTAAATATATATATTTTAACTTAAATACATGTGAGGTCTCTTGGGTAGCCCTTGCTCTCCTTCCTCGATAGGAGTCAAGGGGGATCACCAGTGCCCGCCTCATCTACCAAGAGTCTGAATGTGCAAGTCATCCCGTAATTCATGTGTTCAAATCCTAACCCTTTGGGAGGGAAACGTTTTGGTATTTTCAGTAATGAAAATATAAAATTGATACAATAGCTTTAAAGGAACAAGGCATATTTCTGTGGAGATGAACAGAGTAGCCTATGACTCAACGATTCTGGTTCCACCAGGAAACCTAATGGGATCAGAAACCATAAGAAAGAGAGGCACAGGGGACTTGCTCACTTTCCACTGTCTGAAGACCCAGCAATACTCCCGAAAGCAAGACTCCACTAGACACTAAATCACTGACTTTGAACTTCCCAGCCTCCAGGACTATGAGAAATAAATTCCTGCTTTCCATAAGCAACTCAGCCCGCAGTATTATGTTATAGTAGCTTGAATGGACCAAGACAATGAGAATCGTAAATTTTATGAAACAATTTTGGAACATGGAAATGAGCACTATACATCAAAACGTGCAACAAAATGTAAGTTTTCCTGGTTCTCTGCCCTGCCACTTTATAAGTTGATTTTTAAAACCCCCTTCTTGCACATATATCTGTCTTTCCAAAACCTCTTAAAAGTCTTCCTGTAAACTCCAAATCAGTTTTTCTCACCTTACAGAGTCAACTGTTCTTACCAGCTCTTTGCCCTGAAAGCATTGCATGTATAACTTTGAATCTCATCAAAGAACTATTGACTTCCACAACAAAATACTTTCAGACGGGAAAAGGTACCGCTGAGTAGAAATCTAGGGGAGCCAAACAGGAGGAGAGTCATGCAACAGAAACTGACAGGGAAGACCTGTCTTTCCTAATGAAATAGATGAGTTTCACTGTCACAGGAAGAGTAGATTAAATAACCTGGACACTCACTCGAGGCTGGTGACTTTCCCCTTATTCAAGAGGAAAACAGGGCATCTCAAGTTGGGGAGCCTACACTTTACCTGTCAGCTAATCTACTGGTAAGGGTTCGACTTCTGCTTTTCCTCTCTGTTCCAAAAGGGAAAAGGAAACTCCTCCCATTGGTTCCCCATTTCTTACATGACAGATAAGCTAACACCTCACCTGGCCCCCTTTTCTTCCAAGCCTCCACCTTCTTCATGGGTGAAGCTGTCGCACAGGGCCTGACAACTTTGCTTCCCCGGCTGTGGCAGCAGCCCTTCTGGTTTCCCCAGCATCTCCAGCCAACGTCACCTCCTGACTTCTGTTTGAACAGTTTTCACAATGAGGCATTCCTTGGTCTCCTTCTGAATCAGTCTTCCTTTCCCATTCCACGTATTTTTGACCACTTTTAAAACATCAGTCTGCTCTCGGCCAGTTGACTGTTTCTACCAGGGTTTCTGGCTCGGATTCCCTTTCAGAGATCCAGCCCCACTTACCCAGTTGATTTCCAGGTAAATCTGCTTGCACTTCTTAGACGCCCCAGATTCAGCATGTCTAGGGGATTGGCCTTCTTCACTGAATACCATAAGGAAGCCCCCTTTCTCACAGCATTCCTTAATTCTCATTCACTCAAGTCAAGAAACTAAAAACCTCATCACACAGGCTTTCCTCTTCCTGTAGTCTCTCTCAACCAAGTCTTATCCATTCAACATCTGAAATGCCTCTCAGACTCACTTCTTCTCTCCCCTGCCAAACTGCATATCAGATAAGGCATATCTTTAAAATGATTCTCAAAACCTGTCTTCCCTTCAACCATTCTCCACAATCCAGGCTGAGGAATCTTTCTGAACTATAAATCTGAGCACGGTCACCCTCCCTACTGCATGTGAAAGTACAAGGGCATAGAAACACTGAGACACAGAGACAGGGAGGAAGGTAGATATGCACACACACACACACACACACACACACACACACACACACACACAAATATATATAAAAATAAAAAAAGGGAGAAAGAAAAAGAGACAGAGAGACAGAGAGAGAGACAGACACAGAGAGAGACACAGAGAGAGAGAGACTTTCAGTTGCTAGTATGTGCCCTGAGGTTTAAAACAAACTCATTGAGAAAGCTCATCTGCCCTTGTCCCCATCCCCAATCTGTCTATCAACATTAAGCTTCTCTCCTCTGTGCCTGGTCTTTATTCTAACTTCCTGTCACTTCTTCTAGAAAGTTCTCTCAGACTTCTAGTATAATATATTCCCCATCATGCACTGGGGTAACTAAATGATACCTGTCTTCCACACTATGTCAATGCAGTCAGGTCCTGGATCATGCTTGTCTCATGCCTACCTTACCCTAGAGCCTCTCAGACTCTGACCTAACTCAGGCACCCCACGAACAACAATTGAGTAAATGAATGGTCACACTTTTCCCTCATAGGATGACTCAGGATACTTTATGCTAGCAGTACTAGTCTAAATCCTGCACGGATCTGCCTGAATTTGTAAATTTATAATGATCAGAAGAGTTATTGACCGAACTACAGGAAAGGATATAATTAGAATAAGTATGTGCTATCTCTCATTGGCTGGAAACAATTGCATGAGTGATTTAACGAGGATTAGAAACTGAAAACACAGTTGTATGAGCTAAAGATGTGACAGGACAGTTGTAATGGTAGGCTCAGGTTAAGATAGACGACTCTCTGGGGTTGCTGCCTTGTGAGGTTTCCCATCTCCATGTTAGCAAGCCTATTGGGGGGAGGGGTGCTCAGGTTTTGTCTGGGCAGCGATGTTGGTGTGATGGGCCATGGATGTAGTGTCTCTGACATTTCTAGAGACACAGTCTTACAGCGAACTCTCTAAAGTCTCAAACCTAGGTAAAAACTACAGGCGACTAAGGAATGCTGAGAGTGGGAGAAATCGTCCTTCCTGAAAACCCCTGGTATTTCAATCGCAAGTGATCAACCCTGAAAATATATACATACAATTAATATATATTAATTGGTGGTGTACACAGACACACACCAATGTATATATTATGTGGGACTGAGCAGGTTTTTACATACACACACACACACACACACACACACACATATTTCACTGTGTTGTAGTATGTATTAATAAAAGAAACCATAAATTTAAATTTGAGGGAGAGCAAAGGAAGTACTTGCCAGGGGTCAGAGGGAGGAAGGGGGAAATGATGTAACTATATTTTAATTTCAAAAATGGAAAAAAAGTATAGAAACCTGAAATAAAATATATTTAAAATTATAGTGGCACATGTCTATAATCTCAGCAATCAGAAAGCTGAGGTAGGAGGATTTCCATGAGTTCAAAGCAAGACTATTCTACACAGAAAAACCCTGTCTTAATAAAATAAAATGAAGTAAAATAAAATCATATATAGCTGGCTGGTTTATGGAAGGATCAACTTGGACAGAAGGATTGACAAATGTATATTTGGTGTGCCTAGAGGAGATGAATTTGGGACAGAAACAAGTACTCGAAAACATATAAATTCAAGAAATTGCTAAATGACATTAGTTAATATTTACAAAGGTGGATTTTGTATTATCTGTGGCTTATAAAGGCTTAGCCGCCAATATCCTTTTTATACTCTCCATTTCAGATGCTTTTCCATTTTATCCTCTCCTTTTACAAAGCAGAAAGGAGGTTTATAGACAAGCAATGCATTTAAACAAGATACAGTATTTGCCCAAAAGACCAAGTTCAAGTCAGAAAAAAAGCACATTTAATGTTACTGCTCTGATCCACAAACACAAAAACATAAGAAGATATCTAAAAAGAAACTGGAGGTCAGAATTCACAGAAGAAAGCGCTGTAGGCAGGAACATTGACTTTTCCAAGAATATAGATTTCAGATTTTGTTTAGGAAGGGAAATACTACAAAGGATTCCAGCAGGTGGCGCTCTGAACCAATTAATGAGGAACCGGGCTCAGACATGTGGTTAAGGAATAAAATCAGTTCTCTGTTGTGACAGGTGTATTGTGCTGACAAACTCTTGAAATGTGGAGTCTATTCCCTCTGTAACACACACACACACACACACACACACACACATCTCTGCAGTAAAAACTCAAGGAACACCATTTGGTTATGAAGAGAAACAAGCTGGACATAACAATATACGTGCACAGGTGTGCACATTGAATGTGTTTCTAATAGCCACTCTATCTACTAATGGGCCCTTAACACTGTCTAGTAAATATTCTACTACTCCGTTATATTCTCTCACTACAAATAACAGTCTAAATTGCGGGCTTTCTTTAAACATTGAAAACTTACCACCACAGCCACCCTTAGATAAAATTTTCTCATTTCCCATGCAAATCCACATGACCCTATCCTCCTCCCAGCAAAAAAGCAAGGAGCTGGCCCTTCAGTTACCCAAAGTCATGCTTTTATGGTATTCCTCTGAGGGATACTCCCCCGCTCCCCCTGCCTTCTCAGAAACCCGGGCTGACATACGCTCTTTAAGAGCTCACTGTTGAACACTCGAACTACACTTCTCAATGGTCTTAGTTATGATGCTTATCATATACAATACATTCACTTTCCTCCAGCTAAATACAAGTGAAATAGGTGGGCCTGTATACATGACGAGTTTGTCTGTGAGTGTATCATTGCTGAAACTCATTAGTGATAAGCTAGAGTTGGGGCTCAGGGTCGGAGGGCTTGCCTAGCACAGTGGGCCTGGGTTCAAACTCCAGCAGTCACAGTACATCAATGAATTCAAGTAAATCAGTTGAGGGACAGGTAGAGTGGTATTTCATAATACTTTTTAGCTAATTTTCTTTAACGTTCCACAATATACAGTCAACATCAAGCCTTCTCAGACAACCCACCTTCTTCCAGCCCAAGGCTTTTAATTTTTAGGAGTCCAACTTTCAGGAGCTTACTGCATGCATGCCTGGGCTAAATCTCTTCCCCTCCATTTCCTCAGACCTCACTTCGAATCTCACCTTACCTCCTGCCCCACGGCATCTTAATATTGCTCATCGAGGACGTCCAAGTCGCTTTGACAGACACATTTTCGTTATCATTCGGTTGACTTCTCAGCAGCATGCAACACTCAGCCGTGTCACGCCATAAGCATTCCCCTCCACTGCTTCTGGAGCTGGGATATTCTGTTCCCCATTGTCTCTTTCCCTTTCCAACTCCCCTCCACTCTGTCATTCCACGCGGCAGCTTCTCGGTTCACGCTTCAGTTCTTTCTCCATATAGAAATGTGACACATCCCCCTTAACTCTATCCAAAAATGCCTCAGAAACTAAAGCTTTGGGTTAAACTGATCATTTTCTCCCCGCTGATCTCCTTAGCCCCTTGTTCATTAGATTATAAAGTGGCTCATGGATTGTAAAAACTATAAAAACTGAGCCCTTCTTGTCGACTCCTACCCCTCTCCACCATTTCCGAAGCACTAACGACTCCCACAATTCCACTTCAAAGATACTTTTGCATCTCTTTGTGCCCACCATTAGTTAAGTTAATCCCATCGAGGTTGCTTTCTCGCAGCTTCAGATGGGTTCGTAGACCGTGTTCCAGCATCTCTCGTGATAGCCTTTTGCCCTGTTCCTTCAGCAACAGCTGGGGAATTAGTTCCAAGCCACAAAGCTGTTCCTGCCATTCTCCAACTTCAGTCTCTGCAGTCCCCCTGCCCCCACCCCACACTTTTTTTTTTTTTTTTTTTAGCTTAGAAAAACGTCTTCCAGGGATCATAGGACCCTCCAGGGTCTTTCTGTTGCTTCATATCAAATCTCCTTCTCCAAGTGCTTTATAGTCAAATAAAGCCTTTTTAAGTCCTTTACAGGGAACATTTTCCCCTCCTACCATAGGACCTTACTGTGTGCTATTTCTCTGTCTAGAAAGTTGATTTCTTTGTTGTTAGCCAGGTTACTTCCTGCTTATCACCAAGGGGACCATTCCAGAAAAAAGCCTTTTGCATAGCCTCTGGGGATAAAAAACCCTCCTCTCCCACCACAATCTCTCCATAGAGACTTCTTACATCCACAGTTCACAGTTTAAGTTTTTCATGCATGCCTAGGATGACCTCCTTGGGTTCATCCTTGTACCTGGCTTGGTGACTTGCACATACTGCATGCTAAACTAATATTTGTTAGATGAATAAATATTTGAGTTGATATTTGTTTGTGTGGACTCGTGGGCTTCTGGTCACCTAACCTGTATCTAGGCTTCTTCCCTTTCATCTCTAAAAGGGTGCTCAGGAACCCCAAACTCATTTTAATATTAATATAACTGCGCTTTTATAAGTCACATATTCCAGGAAGCGGCAGGAAACATGCCAGGAATCACTTCCACGCCAAGACTTGAGATCAAATAGTGCCCGTTGTGCCTCAAAAGGACAGAAAAAAAAATCCAGGAGAACTCAAATCTCTACCAAATTATCACAAAAGTCTAGGACTTCAGAGAAATGTGCTTGACACAAGTCCCTTCAGGACCTGCTGCCTGGAGGCTGGGAGTGAGCCATAGCTCTCTCCATCCATTAGACAGACGCACATGCACATTTAAGTAAAAAATTAAAAAGCTCTGTTAGAAGTTTGTACATAGCAGGAAAGGGGGGAAAAAAAACCTTTCATGTTTGCTCAAAATAAATTTAACTGGTTCTAAATTGTCTGCTATTTTAGGTGGTACATTTCCTGAAAAGTGGTCTGGAGAGACAGCCAAAGGAAGACAAGATTATTAAGGGTTGTTAGCGGCTCCCAGCGGATGTGGTACTGAGAGTCAGACTGTGCTGAATCCACGGGCAGGGAATTCTCCAGAAAGGTCCCTGGCCAGGGATGCAGCCACCAACGTCTCCTACTAGTTCCCCAGGGGGTGCTTGCTTTTAGCCTAATTCTATCTCTCAAGATCCCTACTTACCTCCTGTTCAAAGACATACCTGCCCTCATCCATCACTTTGAAGCCATGACGGACACCCTGGGAAGGCCTTGTATGACCTTCACCACAAGGCCTAGGGAACCCAGCCTCCAGAGCCAGCACAAGGATGCTGAACTGTTTGTGCTTCCCGTTACCCCACACACGTGGAGAGAAATCAGGGATTTCACAGTGATTACCAGGGGGAGAAAATGTTCTCGAAACAGAACCACTACTTAAAGGATGTTGAACATTTCTTGATGTCTACCTGGACTCCACTAAGCAAAAGCATTTTGAAGAACCAGACTCTTGATCCTGGCTAAATCCCACAAATCCTCAATACAAGCAAATCTGATGGCTGGTTGAAAGGACCACCCGTAAACAAAAGTAAAATGAATCGGTGTGGGCCTTCACAGTATAACCAAGTGTCTAGAAACGCAATGTACCCTATTTAATTCCGTCTTTTGTGTGGGTCGTTTTTTAGGCAAGCAAACGGAAGCTCAGAGAGATGTCCCCAGGAAAACGGCAAACCTTCAGATTCAGATCCAGCTCTGGGCTGCTCTTACTACACTCGTGGTTTTCAATTTACCTGATCCTAACACGCCATGTCTTGTCATTTATTCTCTCAAAAGATTCGTCACAGAAAAATGTCTTCACTGCCGGAAGAAACTTTTCTGTTTTGCTTTGTTTTATAGCCGAAGCGATTTCTAAGGAAGGCATAGAGGAGTTAAAAGTAACCTATCCCTTTGTATTTTCAGGACTACTGCTGTGGGCGGGGCATAAACACAAGACTATTACAGAAAGAAGCATCTCATTGCAAATACAAGCAAAGACATGAATATTATTTTTCTGGTAGGTGGCATCCATTGGAAGCCACAATGCCTTTGCAGGACTGGGCCCAGCAGATCTGTAGACCTGCCTGCATATCAATCCAAGTCTCTCCTCTTTCAACAGCCAAAATTAACCTTTCAACCTGCCAACCTGTTCCTTGGCTGAAACTTACCAACGTGTCTAGCACATTGTCACTAGCCCACAGGGAAGTCTAACCAACAAGCTGTTTGTCACTATTTACCTGGGACTCCAGAATTGCTCCTCCAAAGTGGTTTGAACATTTAGAAGAGTACTTTCTGTTGTAGGAAAGGGAGATCACTCCTCACCATAAAGACAAAGGATATCTGGGAGTTTTGCTTCTTGCCAAGGTTAGGAGCATCTCACACAAAGCCTTTCTGCTCAAGCTGGACCCCACCTAAGGTGCCTTGGTCTGAAATCTGACTCTGTCTAATTCATTGTCATTCAGTCACTCACTCAGACATCACCTCCTCCAAGGGGTCCCCAGAAAGAGTCCTCTACATGCCATCCTCAGCCCCACTCATCCCCAAAGCTCCTTCCTTCGTAGCATCTATCTATGCCTCAGATCCCACAGCAGCACTTACCTGTCACTTGTCACATCATAATAATATGCATCCCATAAGGGAGGTGAAGGATACTATGTTGAATGCAGTTGCCTAGAATGATGGGAAATGGCACAACGTGAGTATTTGATAAATACTGTGAAGAGAATGAATTAATGCATGAAGATATTCTCCCCGTTCCTGCTCCCTGGGAACTAAGAGGAATCGCTTTCTTGTTCCCATCTTCATAATTCATAGCCAGTCTAAATCAGCATTAATTCTTTCAAATATATCCATCAACTGCCCAACATGTTTCAGGCACCGAGAATACAGTAATGAATAAGACGGATCTACCCACATACTTTGCAATTAATAATCAGCTCCCGCAACTCAAAAACATTTCAGCCCTACCGTGTAGTGACTTTATTTAAAAAAAAATTCTAAAGTAGAAACTTCTAGTTTCTTTGGAAAGTTGCATATATCAAATGATTATCAAATGATATCTTTCTGGGGCACACAGGTGGAAGGATTTTTGCTAGAGCAGACACAGGAAAGGATGTTTTCCTGGAGCAGACACAGGTGAGAGGATGTTTTGGTATAGCAAACGTATGAAAGAACCTGTGATGAAGAATAAATAGGACCCCACAGACAGTGGGGGACAAGCGCTGAGCATTGATTTGGTTTGCTCTGTCTCACTATTCTTCCCTGATGACACACATGTACTGGTTCACCTTACCTAGCACTGTTGATCTCCACTAGCGGTAGTGCCACCACCGAGAGAAACTCCCCAAAGAACTGTTCATGAGGTTCTCGCAGCAGCTGGCCCCTTCTGCAGCCTCCCCTCAGGCTGGTTGGTGAGCTTTGCAGTTTCTTCAGACTTGAACTTCAGCCATTGGTTTTGCATGTATGGTGTCTGCCTGCGGACGGCCCACTGAACGGTTGCTGTTGGTTCCTATGTGGCCTCTGCCTGTCTAGAAGACTGATCTACAACTGCTGAGTTGTATTTTGTGTTTGCAACAGGCTTCAACTGCTGACGAAGAAGATCAAGCTCGCCTCCCAAGAACTATTGCTAAACAGGCCCACTTCCCCCCTATCCTAATAACTTTTCTCTTTCACTACCTCTGGTGGGTGGTGGGGCTAGATGAAAGGTCAAATGTTTATTAAAAGTTGCAAAAAAAATATATGTCTACAAAATTCTGTTACTATTTTGTTTTGAGTATCTTTGGAATGCAATAGTTTTAATACTCATACATTAGGAACTATGCCTCATGAAATAAGATGAAAATTATCACATACAGATGAATTTTTAACCAATATAGAAAAACTTAGTATCTTTCAAATTCTTAAAACATCACCCCTTACGATGGACATGTAAAGCCAAAAGCTAAATGAGTTTTAAATATGTGGAAACTTCTAGATCCTTTCAAGGAAGTGGGTAGAAGGTGTCTCCATCTAGCTAGCTGAGAAGAAATGTCCTCTTATGTGAGGCACAGAAGGACCACTGTCTTCAGAAGGACACTGCCAGCTAGGAACATCCAGTCAGTTCTCTTTCCTAGGTATTCCAAGTTAGGACCATGGTAGGGTGACAGCCTACAGAAGTGATGCCTTATGCCAAGGATCTCTCACTCCAAGTTAGACATCAGCAAGGAAGGCTCAAGTGAGGCACAGAACCTCACATAAGGAGTTCACCATATGACATCATGACTAAGCACAAGCGAACCCCAAAGAAAACCCTACTCGTGTGCACACTCCTCCCTGCCTTCCTTCTTAGCCTTGGTTCTGAGGGTTCCATGACATCCAATTCTTAATCTTGTGAATTTATTTACACATGAGAAGCTTAGAGTGAACCCAGGTCCTTCCTCTGACATTTGCCAGTACGCACAAAACAACCTCCTTCCAGTGTTTCCTGTTACTAACCAGTGATGTGAGATGAGACCCAGAAAGGCAAACGTGATATGGAGATGGTGGTTGGAAAATGTGACTCATCCCTTGCTTGCACTCTGTCCACTTCTTCAGACTCCGTCCACCACACAGGCTAATATTTTCTCTCAGCTTTGAGTTCAAAGCCAATGAGAAAGAAAGTGCATTTTATTTAACAACAAATAAAATGCTCCGTGAATGGATTTTTTTTTTTTTTGGAGGGGACTGGATTTCTGGTCTCAACTTTAGACTTCAAAGTCCCAGATAAGTTACATGTGACTGGCATCCTCTATGATAACTTAGAAAGGTGGGGGTTTGTTTTTTGTTTTTGTTTTGTTTCTGTTTATTTCGGCTCTGACTACAAGAATCTTCCGTCTCTTTAAAACTCTTCTGCTTTTAAGGATGGGCAGAAGTTTCACCTTCTTGCAAATAAGCACATTCCAGAGGGGGAAAAGCTCCTTCCTTTGCCCAGAGTAGGAGTCTGTGTTACCAGTTTCCCAAGCCTTAATATGGTTTGAGTATGTCCAAATACGTGCCATCCCTCTTCCTGTCCCAGCTTCCTTGGAGTGCAAGTGAACGGTTGTGCCCTCTGTTCTCCTTCCCAAAAAGCCCCAGTGGGAGAGACGCTGACTGTCTCCAGCACACAAGAGAAGGTGTCTTCTCAGATTTCTCAGGATCACCTGAGGTGGAGGTCACTGCTTGCCAAGGGCAGCTTCATCCAGATGATCACATATAGCAGCAGCAATGTGCAAGGGAGGGAGCCAGGCCAGCCCCAAATAGAAACCCCAGTTACAGGCTGGTCTGACCAGGCTCCCAAGTTAGTTGGATGTAGCCTGTCAGATGAGACCCTGGAAGGTGGCAGAAACTAATGAAGGTTGCAAGGGGGTGAGAGAAAATGACATTCGCATACGTATAGGAGAAGCATAACAGACTTCACCCTGAAAAGCGACTGGGGGATGCCTTTAACTTCCTGGGAACAAGCTCAGCCAACTTGCTTCTGGCAGTTGGTGGGCTGTTTTGTGGTTTATTCTATTGAGACAAAGAGCAGGCAGAGTGTTTGCATTTCACCTTCCCGATGGATATGTGCATGATGAGCCGTAGCATCCAAAGTGCTAGGGATGCAAAAGAAGAGCTGACAAAGACTGTGAGAAATTACTCTCTGTATGAACCCCAGCCGTCCCCTGACCCCCAGAGGAGCACTTTGGTGAAGGTGGGCATTCCCTTAGAGAACAACTGGCCATTTCCCCTTCGCATGTGGGTCAGTCTGCCCCTAGGTTTTCTCAGAGGGAAAAAGGTAGGAAGCAGAGTGGTTAAAATAACCTGGGGCCAGGCATCTTAATTATTTTATTCCTATTATCCCATCTCGAAGAGCAGAAAGATGTAGCAGACGTCCAAGCCTCCACCAGAAAAATCAAAATCAGCAACGGAGGAAGTAGAGAAAGAATGAAGATGGAGGGAAGCAAGGGGGCGAGAACGTTCAGGATTTCCCGAGGAAAGAGCTTCTTTCTCTCTCCTCCGAGCCTCTAGGGATGAATAAATATAATTACCAACCTAGCATGACAGCATTCAAAACAAAAGAGGCACATGCCAGGTGACCATCTCTGCCGGGACTCGAACCCGGAACCTCTGGATTAGAAGTCCAGCGCGCTCGTCCATTGCGCCACAGAGACCTCACCACACACACAGCATCAGCACCAGAACTGAAAAAGCACATACCTTCTGCATCACCGAGCCATCTCAGCATCCTGCTCTCTGAGCGGTGGGGGGGACAGGGACAGCTGGAAAATCTGGAGTGGAGATCCACCAGCCGGCTCCATCAAAGGTTTTTGCAATATTGTGGGTCTTAGGTTCCTCAGAGGATTGGAAGAATGTGACAGTAGTCATTTTCCAAGTCCCGGGATCCCAGAGAGAGCGGGATAGAGCAGAAGCCTTTGCTCTCCATTGCTCTGTCCCTAAGGGAGGATAACAGGGAAAGTCTCTCCATTCTTATGCTAATGAAGCAGAGTACACCCAGCCTGGCGAGAAGGCAGAAGCCATCTCTACTGCCACCCCCATTTCCTCACTGTGGTTTCATCCTGGTCCAGATATTCTCAGGCAAAGAGCTAGGGAAAGCTGAGGGATTCGGAAAACCCCCGGTTCCAGAAACAAAGAATCTGCCGCTATATAAAAACACAAAAATCAAAGCCCAACACGAGCAGCATCAGAGAAAGTCAGGGGAGCCAAGCAGGAGACTGATTACTTCCTTGCCCTCAGCTTTAAGAACTGTGTCTGTCAGACCCATGGAGAGGTTCAGGAGTCTGATATGATGTTACTTCAGGACCCTCATGAGAACTGAGGATGGGTGGAGTCAGAAAAGTATGTGTGTGTAAGAGTGTGCATCCTTATGTAGGTCTCTCTATCCCATTCCCCTGTGTGTGTGTGTGTGTGTGTGTGTGTGTGTGTGTGTGTGTGTGTGTGTCTGTATGTCTGTGTATGCACAAACAGGGAAGGTGAGGAAGTGGCAGTTCTCTAATGAGATACAGGTGGCCTTTACACAGCCCTCTCTGAATGCATTAATCCCTTCCCCACACCTTCTCTGGCCCTAAGTCTTTCCAGTCTTTTCTCCCTAATTTAAGCAGAGAGGATTTCTCAGCTGCCTGGGCTTGTTTGATGCATCCTGGTATAATTAAATTGACCAGCCCTGGGTAACCATATGTAAAGACCCAGTTCAGATCCAAGAAAATGTTTCCTATTTTAAAAAGCCTCCTGGAGAAGACAATTCCATCACCAGTGCTATTTATAATTCCTACTGGGCCAGTTCTTTTGAATGTCTAATCCAAGTCCTTTCTACATCATCTCTTGCCTGTTTCCTCCTACCCAGTTTTCAGGTACATTGATGTGATTAGCCTCTGACTCCCAATGGCAATGCATTGACTGGAGACTTGACTCTACATTTCATCATCCCACTTAACAATCAAAAGGTTACACTGACGTCACAGCCAACTTAGAGCCTCCTGCTCTCCCATACTGCGTGTTTCCAAAACCCTGGCTCTGAGGCACTGCCTGCAGACTCCAAACACAGCCAGAGGTAACCCCAACCTGTGAGACCAGAGGATAAGGACAGTTAAAGGGTGTCCAGTTTGGGAGAACTCAAGGGCCCTCTAATAATAACCTGCCTTGGTCTCACTGTTCTAGCCCATCCCTGCAGCCTAACAGCAAGCTGGAAAAGAACACAGCAGAGTACGGGGCCGAGCATCAGGTTAAACAAGGAACCCTTCCTCTACCCAAAAGCAGTATTTCCTCCAGCCAGGCCCGTCTTCCCTGTAGCACTGGAGACAGACACTGCAGAGAAGCAAGATTAGGTCTTTCTTCACATGGGATCCTAAATAGTTTCAAGGATCTGGTTCATAGAGCGGGGATACTAGTCAGAGAGTATTTACTCTGAGAGTATTAGGGAGCAGTTCAAAAAGCCCATGTATCTGTAAAGGGAAGCCCAAACTTGGAGGCCAGTGCCTGTCACTCTGAAAAAAAAGATGAGGCAGTGTAGCTCACAGGATGCTGCCAGTCTGTGTGTAACACACAGACAGACAAACATACATACATACATACATACATACATACAGACAGACAGACAGACAGACAGACACACACACACACACACACAGCATGTACCCACAAGTCTGTCATGCCCCAATTTTACCCAGTCCTTTGATGATGCCTTTGATCAGATGTTCCCTAAACCCAGCGGTCCACCTCTCTCTAGTAACCTTATTTATTGCCTGCAATGTTCTCACCTGGTTCTGAGGCTGCAGAGGAAGGATTTTGCTGGCAAATCCCGAAGGAGAAATGACTCTGAAAGATGTACAGGAGGGAACAGGGAAGCAATACATTACCCACCAAACAAGGTACCGAGTCTCCAGGTCCAGAGGAAGAAGAACGTAACCCTAGAAGTACAAAGACCCCGCTTCAGTAGCTGGCTGTGATGCTTAGAGCTGCTGAGAAGGTCAGCCATTGTCTCCTAAGGCAACAACTCGTGCTGTTGGCCAAGAGGAACTGAGGTCTCACGCTGCTGATCCTTCTGCTCTTCTGCACATCACCTGGACCAGTCTTTTCCCTTTGAAGACTTCCCTTCCACTTCCCCATATTGCCCAATAGATCTCATGACAGGAAAAGTAGGCACCTGCTACCCATAAGTCTTTGCAGCACTCCTTGTCTGTATCAGCATAAACGTTCTGGACTCTTTTTTTTGGGGGGGGGTGTTGACATCTCTAATTTTGTCTTAGCATCCGTAAATCAACATAGCTTGGCGGCCATAGTGTGGGTAATGTCTTATAACTAGGTTTCAATTTTAAAATAAGAGGAGTCAAATAAAGCTGCAACTTGACAGAGAGCAGAAAGATGGGGTTAAGCCACTCAAAATGATTGACTACAGTACATATTTTTCCTTCTATCAAACCAGATACATATTATCCCTGTTTATGTAAACCCGTAAGAAGACAAGTGCATTCCCTTTCCAATTAAAACAAAAGTGCACTGATTTAATTCTCCAAAGATCTATGACTCAAACATTACTCATGCTTTTAATTAGGTGCCTCTCTGTGACCCTACAGGCAAACTGGGGATGCTCATACACTATTTCATTCATAAAGTGTTGCTTGGATACACAGAATAAAAGCCAAGAAAAATCATCTTCCCTTTGATCCAGACATAAATCCCACATCCCACTGTGGTCATACAGCGTTGCTAAAGGTCCCTATGTGCACCAATCCTTGATTCACGAGCTAAGGGGTACTAGTGGTAGAAGGCAATGGAGTAGCTATCTGGTGAGCAGAACCCTTGGCTCCTGCTATAATTTCATCTCAGTTGCTATAACTACCCTATGCTCTACTGTTCACACTATTGTGAGAGTACCCTATAGAAGTGCCTTCTGCCTGCCATCTTCTCCTGCCCCTGATCATTGAGAGCCCCTCTGTACTATCCAGTCTACTTTATTTCCTCTGCGATCATCTCCCTGGAAAGATGCAAAACAAAATGAAACAAACAAGCAAAAAACAAAAAACAAAATAAAATAAAATAAAACACACAAACCAGGAAAGATACTTTGCAGCATTATGGCACTGGCACAAGACCCGCCCTGCAGAACTCAGAAGATACAGATGTTCCGTTTGTAATTCCCAGATACTTAAAAAGAAAGGCTGACGTAGGCAGACCTGTAATATAACATCCCCTTCTTTTCCAGATACTTCAGTCTTGTAGAATTGTCCCCTACTTGCCTGTCTATTTCTCTCATGTATCTCTAATGCATAACAATGAATTGCCTGTGAACCCAGGCTTTGCCCCTCTTTTCTTAGCCTGTGAACTTGGCTACCAGTATCACTGGTGCCTTCTCCATCCTACCTATTCCTCTCCTCTAGGACTAAATACAAAATCCAGGTAAGAATCAAACCTGGGAAACAAACCACAAAAAGAGAAATGCAAAGCAAAATCCTCCTTCGGTTGTTGTGTCCGGCTGTCAGAAGCCACTCTGGGCCTAACTCTGCCCAACTGACTTGCAGGGGAGACATTTTTAGAACTCCTTCAGTGTAGCCCAAGAACCCATCTATCTTGAAACTGTACTGGATCTCACGAGACACTGAAACTTGGAATCGAATGCATACAGCATAGCGTGTTCCCCAAATGTGACTGCAGAAGCCGGATGGAGAATCTTCCTCTCTTGGGAAACTTTTCCCCACTCTGCCAGTCATCCCCCACTCTGCCAGCCGCCCCCCAGAAAACCATCTGAGGACCATTCCAGATTCTACCCCTAAGCATATGAAGTTTGAGGAAACTGCCCGTTCTTTAAAATTAGAAGGACGATGGCTGTCAAAGTCAGCAGGCTTTTCTAGAAATTGAGAAGGAAACTTTCTCCTTCACCCAGATCCTCCAAGAAATTAGTTATCCCCAGTTTAACCTCTTTTACACAGTAGCTGGTCAATAAGGCAAGTACTTCAAACAGGCACACCCCCACCACCCCTAAAGTCTGTCCCTAAAATTATTTGCTCTTGAAGATAAGGACAGAGGCCAACATTATATTGAAGTAACCAACTCACTCCCAGGGTCTCAGATTCATTTTTTTAAAGAGTATAGAAGCTCAACGTTCAAGGGCCTTCTTCTTAACACCTGCCTTACAACTCTAAGAGACAGCATTAATGGTAGCAATACCATCACATATCAATACAATAATAACATTATTCCAAATGGCTTGTCTTCTTTTGACATCACAGCTGTCCTAGTTTGTGAGAATATTGTCATGGTCCTTCTACAAAAGAAGCATACTGAAACAAGACAACAGTTAACGTGCAGCAGTAGCTCATAAATTGGTACCAGTGACAAACCTATGTCTACTCTGAAAGTCTCCACAGTAGGAGTCTGGGGAGGCACTTGGCCCGTCCTCATGCTATTTTGCTCTGGAATAGGACAGAAGAGCAAACATCTAGAAAAGGCTCCAGATGAAATCAATGTGTGTAGTTTTCAGAAGTCAGAAGGAATAGCCATGGGTAACCAAGCTTGGGCTTATCACTGCTTCAGTGGCTGACTCCATTCTCAATCGCCTTAAGTTAAAACATGGGAAGCAGATGGCTGGGTGAATGCAGCCTCTTACACAAAATCATTTAGTCGTGTACATGCTTGCCCCAGGTTCTAGGCTATTGGACTCCTTTAATCTGGACTCATTCTATCAACAAACCCCTCCTGAATTCCCAAGATGTTTCTACATGAAGAATGTGGGGAACGAGAGAGGGAAGAACAAACGTACCCAGGCTCAACAGATGAACCAAGAAAAATCAAAGGAGTAGAGGACTTCCCCCTGGAATCACATAGGACACAAAAATGGAGGACTTTAAGATAACCAAGTCTCTTTCAAGCTTAGGTATCAGCTTGACTTGTCATGCGTTCTTATTACTTTAGGAAAACCACTTCCTTTGAAGATTAAATTGAAAATGCTAAGTGGGTGAATATTTGTTCTTTATTTGCTGTATCTCTGTGGTCTATCTCCGTGTATAATTACATAGATTGGTAAACTTGGACCCACAGAAATAGTATACTTAGCTGATACTGGAAAAATAAAGTAAGCATTACATGGAACTGGGAAACTACAAACTCAGAGAGGTCAGTGTGAATCCCAGGCCTGTAGCTTCCTGGGTAATGATGGGTTCCTTTGTCTACCTAAACAGCCTTTTCTGACACTCAAATCACTTGCTTCATTGTAATGAGCCACACAACTAATAATGTCTGCCCTATAAGATCATTATAAAGAAAAGACAATAACATTCTTAGCAGACTGATGCCTGGCAGCCCTGGTTTCTGCAGTGAGCAGGTTTCTACGATAGTGTGTGCTGTCCACCGTCTCTTCCCCTCATCCCTCCCCAATTGACTCCAAGCCAGCTACAGATAAAGCATCCTCGATAGAGTTACTAATGGCTTCCTAATTGTCAAATTCAATAGTCTCACTTCACCTTCTTGTAGCATTTCACACTTGTGACCACAGCTTCATTCTTAAAAATATCTCTCTGGCTTCAGTGATGTAAGCGCTCCTTACTGGTGTCTCATTTCTCAGTCTTTCTGTTCACTCTCTTTCACCAACCCCTCCCCTTTCTTCTTAACTGTTGCTTTTCCAAAGAGTGGTATTGTCAGGCTGCAAGTCAGAATGCTAGTAGCATTTTTATAGTATTAAAGAGAAAATGAAATAACAGTGTAAGACAGGTTGTGCCAGGATAAGTAAAAGAAACCAGCAGAAACCATCAAAAATTGTCTAATGAAATAGTTTGTTTGAGGTATATACACAGGTACACCATGTCACCTTTTTATCTCTGTAATAAAATATCTGAGACAGTTAACTCAAATATAGAGAAAAGGTTTATGTGGGGTCACACTTTAAGACGTTCTGGTCCAAGATCAGGTGACTCTGCTGCTCCAGCCTCTGACTAGGGTGCTGGTGAGGAGCTCATTGCAAAGCAAAGTAGCTAACATGATGAGTGAAGAGGAAAAATGGGAAAGTGGGAGAAACTCACATTCAAGTTCACACTCTCCTTCAAGCACTGCCCACCCTCGTTGACCCAAAGGCTTTGATACTCCTACATCACCTCCTACAGCAGTGGTTCTCAACCTTTCTAATGTTGCGATCCTTGAATAGAATTCTTCACATTGTAATGACCCTCAGACATAAAATTGTTGCGTGTACTACTTCATAACTGTCATTTTGCTACTCTTAGGAATCGTCGTGGAAATATCTAATAGGCAGGCTATCTGATATGTACAGGATATCTGATATGCAACCCCTGTGGGAGTCACAACCCATGGGTTGACAACCACTGTTCTAATGGTTTGCTGTCTTCCAATCCCAGAGGACCAAACCTTCAGCCCATGTTTCTCTGGGCACACCTTTTATTTGAGTTTCATTCTTGTCCTAAGGCATAATAAAAAGAAATTGACATTCAAGTGGCATGTGTATTTGGAGTATAATACAAATGACAACCAAAAATTACTCCCTTATAGTGTCTTGGTTCTCCTCTTTCATATTTTCTCCCTGGATGACCTCAAATAATACAACAGCACACACTATTGACTAAGAACTAGAAACCTCTATATCGATCTGAAAGCCAGACAACTCTCATGGAATTCAGCCTGGTGAACACAAACTGACTTTGACTCATAGAGATCTCAACTGCAAACTACGTAAACGTGAACTCCATGAATCCGCTCCTCACAATCCATTTAGTTAATGGTAGCATCATTTCATTCATTAATTACCACCTAATAATTTATTTATTCATTCTACAAATTCATAAATAATTTCTGCCTACCAAGAAATGTGCTGGATTTTGAAGATAGGAGGATAATGGTAATATCACATGTGGTTGTTTTTATTAAATTATTCTCAAACAACTTTGACCATGTTTCCCTGACCCCAAACTCCTTCTAGATCCTCCTCACATCCTACCCTTACCTATTTTCTTTCTCTCTCTTCTCCGAAGGGACGGGAACCACAAAACTAAAATTTAAATTAAAATTTAAAACAAAATACTTTTTATGAAGACTCGGAAACAGAAAATTTACCAGAATCATAAAAATGTTGTCTCACTCTACAGCTACATCCCATGATCTACAGAACCAAAAATGGGCCAAGTAATCATCGAGTCTGATGAGTCTGTGAGTTTTCTAGAGCTGCAGACCTAAGCTGATGCTTAAAATGAGAAGTTTTTAACCAGCACACAAAAAGAAGTTGGAATTTTGAAAGTACGTGTGTGTGTGTGTGTGTGTGTGTGTGTGTGTGTGTGTGTGTGTGTGTTTGTGTGTGTGTGTGTACCTGTGCCTGAGTGTGTACATGTATATGTATGTGCATGCTTGTGAGCATGTTGCATGTCTCTGTGTCTGAATGTGTGCATGTACGTGTATGATCATGCGCATGTTCCTCTGTGTGAGTGGTGTGTGTGTGTGTGTGTGTGTGTGTGCATGTGCACGCTTATCTTGAGTGCAAGCTAAAGGGGGGAGGGCACTCTGCAATGACAGCAACAGCAAAACTACAGCCCAGTACCATCTGTACAAGAAACTACAACAACTGAGATAGTGCAAAGTCCAGAGACAGGAAGTGACAGTGGCTGCCTGCAAAGACCAGGTTCCTTCAGCCTCATGTTTCAAGATTCTAATCTCTCACCAGATGCAGAAGCAGTAAAGGGTTTTCAGTACTGGAGAGCTGTGATAAAGTCTACATTTCAGATACTTGGCTGCTGAGCAGAGATCATATCCAGAGGGCACAGTCATGATGTTTCTGTAGTAATCAGGGTAAGTTATAATGGAGAGTTAAACCCTATTAGTAGTACTACTGCAGGCTAATTGTGATTCGTCTGGAAGGTAAACTTAGTGCATCTTATTTCAGAACTGCCTGGGGAAAAGCTAATGGTGAACTGATTTTTGCTCATTCGCACAACCCTCTCCCCCCCACTTTTGAACTATGTAATATTAAAGTACTCGAGATTCAATAAAGGAGAAAAAGTAAAAATAAAAGGTTTCAGTTCCATACTAGCATGTCTTGGTATACGGTGATATTTCTTTTTCTCAGATGCCCTTCTCTTCTCGACACCCTACATCTGCCTGCAAAACTGCTCATCGTCCTTGACTCAGCTGAGTCACCTCCCTTTCTGTAATATCGTCTCTGACACCCACCACAACCCAAAGCAGATTGGATCGCACCCATTTTCACACCATCCCTGCACCCTGTGCATGTGGCTATTGGAACCCTGAGTGCAGTATATTGCAATTAATTTGTACGCGTCTTTCTCCCACCAGATGATGAGCAACCTGAGTTCTTTCTACCCTTGACAGTCTGTGCGGCTCCTAGCACATGGTGTTGCTCGATATATGCTATTAAGGGGGAGAAGTAGGAACAAACTGTTGGAGTGGTTATCTGCCCCTTGTAGACAATTCCTCAATTATCCATTTTTTTTATAATAGAAGTATTATATGGGTACTCTTGAAATGAGACCTGAGAATTCTATACACATATAATTAAGACAACTATATGGAGTGATTTTGAGTGAATCTTTGTGTCCCTTCCCCAAACCATATGCTGATGCCTGACATATGTGTGAATCCTTATAAAAAGACAGAGAAGAGCTCTTTTCTTTCTCTTTGCCCTGAAAGGTACAGTGAGAAGGTGGCCATTCTCCTAAAAGGCACAGACCAGGCCCAAGCCAGTACTGTAATTTCTGGCTTCCAGCTTCCAAACCCATGAGAAATAAGTGTCTAATGTTTTGGCTACTCCGTCTCTGGCATTCTGCTAGAGCAGCCTGAACCAAGACACGTCTTCCTTCCCAAAATATTACACCCCACAAAAAGCTTCTCCTGACTCCAAGATTTCTTTCCACAGTTCAGCATTTTTCAAGCCACTCAAATACCAGGGCAGAGAACTGTATCTCATTTCTTCTCCTTTCTTACTTCTCAAACCGCTACCTAACGTTCTGTCTCGGGGTCAAGTGCTGGGTTCTTTGAACTCATCCCTAGATTCTAGCAATCATCATTTAACTGAACTTGAATAGATTTTCAAATTTAAAAACTTTAGTCTTTCAGTATGCAAGCACACAATCACTGGACAGACAGTTAGCATGGGAGAGAAACAGTTTGTGCATTTCTTCTCTCTCGCACTAGCAAGTAGTATAATAAAGATTAGCTTTTCAAGCTTAAAATATGAAACAATAGAAATACTAATCAAGTGCCTACTGTGTGTCAGGTAATAGTATAAAAAGAATAATACACTAATACTCACATCATATAATTCTTAAAGATATGTACAATGACTGTTTCTATTTTCCATATATAAAAATACTGAAATGCTAAGAGGGTTATGTACCTTGCTTGACATTACACAACCAATGAATAGCTCTTCTTGTACCTAAATACCCATCTACACATACATGAAATCTGCATATGCACATATACATTTTTAATAATTTTGTCTATTTTGCACAACAGATAACAATATGTGTAGCTCTTTACATTTTAAGCAAACAGTACATTTTGGGTATTTTTCTATAATGGTTCACATAAATTTGCCTCATTCTTGTTAACTGCTATGTGTTATTACAAAGTATGACATTGGCTTATTTATTTTACCAATTCACTATTGATGGGTTTGGGGTTGTTTTCCATTTCTCACTGCTGGAAAATATGATGAGATGCACACCTTTGTACATGAATCATGGCAACCAAGTGTGAATAAATCTATACACAATTTGTGGAAACAGCACCTCTGGTATTTCCATTTTTAATTTTGATGCGTCCTGCCAAAATATCTTTCAGAAAGGTTTTCAGATTTACATTTTCACTCATAATATATGAAGGTGCTTATTTCCCTCAACACTTACCAACACTGCGTGTTATCCATCATTTTAATTTTTAACAGTCTGATGGTCTCTTCGCTGCTCCTTAACAGCCTATGGTCCCTTTGGTGCTTTAACTTACATTTTTCAAAATCCAAATGCAGTTGGTCATCTTTGCAGATGATTATTGGACAATTGCCTTTTTTCCCTGACAATTTCTATTCATAACTTTTGCCCAGTTTTCCCTGCTCGATTGTCTCTTTATGTTTACAGGCTGAATAGTTTACTTACTGTCAAGTTGAACACTTTGGGATATGTGTGCAATCCTTTTCCCACTTGGCAAATTACTTTTGAATTTTGGTGATGGCATTTCCAAAGGCAAATTGTGTCAGAAACATGGTTCAATCCTGTCAGTCCTTTCCTTTGGAGACTTTACAGCATTACGTTTTAAGTAGGGCTTCTCGACTTCCAAGAGTAAATGCATTTTTCCACATTTAAAAAAAAGAGGGGAGAATGTATGCCAGGGGTAGTGGCACATAACGTTATTCCCAGCACTCTGAAGGCAAAGGCAGGCAGATCTCTCAGTTCCAGGTCAGTCAGCCTGGTCTACAGAGTGAGTTCCAGGGCAACCAGGGCCTCACAAAGGAATTCTGTTTCAAAAAAGAATTAATTTAGTTCATTTTTATATAATTTACCAACATATTCATTTGTTCTGCATATTGTATAAAGAAAGTGGGACTGTTGCCCACCATAACTAACAGCCATTTATTCTAATGGCTCTCTACAGCCCAGTCTTCAGTCGCTAAATGTGTATTTCGTAAGGAAGGCAACACATACCTTCAAGCACTAAACTCATGTTAGTTTGGAGCTACGATCTGTCTTCTCCATGTTTTAATGATTATAATGATTATAGGATAGGGCACAGCCAGCTTTCCCTTTAACGGGATGTGTTCACCACGATTGTTCTTGAATTTCTTTGGCATGGGAATGCTAGAATCCACCTGTCAAGTTCCAGAAAACATCTTCCTGAGATTCAGCACAGTACCGGACTGGATTTACAAATTGAGATTTAACACATCTTTACCACCCTGAATACAGGATTAACATGATTAATATTTAAATAATAATTCAGTCATGTGACATCCTGCTGTAAAAAATTATTTCAATCGATGTTGGACTAAAGATGAAACCCTTTGAGGGCTACGGATACAGCTCAGTGGTACAGCATTTGCTTAGCATGCGGAAGGCTCTGAGTTCACTGCCCAGCATGACATAAAAATAAAAGGCTCTTTGGTGTCTGGTTCTCCAATTTCACCTTCCTAGCTTCGCCTCAAAGCCACCTCTTCAAGCTGATTTTCCTATATTCTCATTCGCAAAATTTTTCAAACAAACTAGGATGCATATTCTAGTCTAAATAATTCTCTAGTCCCTGGGCTAAAATTAGAATACAATTAGAGAGAGAAAAAAAACAGATATAGCCTTTTATATATCTCAATCTGAAGCACCAACGTTTTGTGTCTACACAAGGTCTACTATTAACCCTTACCAAGGCAGGAATGAATATGGCTTCTTTACTAATTTGAGGTGGGAGAAGCAGGACAGCCTATGATCAAATAGCTTATGGTAATGAGCTGTAATTTCAGGATTCCTAGGAGAAAGAACCCTGTCTAGGATGTGAGACACAAAGAGACCTTGCTGTGTCCAAACTCAGCATGCATCTATCACATATATATCTCTGATAGACGAGGGGTATTGTAGAAAGGGACAAAGAATGCTAAAATGACTGAGTTATTAATAATATCACCCTAAGAGAAGACAAACTTAAAGGGACTTCCCATCACATAAACATTGAAAACTCAGAGGATTTGAGGCAAGAACTCCTAGACGCTAGTAGTGTACTGCATTACAGCAGAGTCGCCACACTGAGGGGGCAGAGGATCAGGAATAACCAGGGGTCAGGGTGGCCACGTGAGGGTAGCAGAGAGCAGGTTACACTGCTAACAGGCAAGCCGCCTGGGTGAAAGTGAGGACATTGGAATTGCGAATCTGGATCCATGTGGTGCTTTCTATTAAGACAACGGATACAAGACAAGTGTCTGTGCAAGACAAACACAAAGAAATAGCCCTCAGGCATCTGCTCCAAGGTGAAGGAGTCAGAGAGGGGAACAGTGAGTGTTGCGTCCTTCCATCTTATCTGTGGTTACATGAATTCTCTCACACGGTAATCTTCACAGTGAAACTCTAAGGCTGACTGTGATAGTGCCTAATAGTCAGCGCATGGGAACTTCTGGTGACAAACCCCAGTAGCACAACTTGTATTTTAGCCCTGGCTGACTTTACCCTCAAAGCCATGGTTTTCCCACCAAGTGCCGACTTCTCATCAGTTCTAATCTCCTCAAGGCTGGAACAAGGACTCTCGGAGCTCTCCTGGGGTAGAAGCATATTCTATTTTACCTCTGCACAACACACAGAAACCTTTCCATGACTTCACATGGATTTAGCAGGAGCACTTTAAATCTAACCCCCACCATGTCTTATTTCCCCCATTGGGGTCACAAGGAAACCCTGAAACTAGGAAGTCTGGTGGGAAACCTCAACTGGGTTCAGCTGGCAAAGGGAGACTAGTCTACTGGTAGCAAGATATCGAACTTGAGGGCTTAAAAAGATCTTGATACTGAAATGGACCACAAGCTGGCCATGCACTAGGAGAGGGGAAATTGTTTAAAAGTAAGGAGTAGCAAAAGCTGTACCAAAAAAAACAAAAAAAAAACCAAACAAACAAACAAAAAAAAAAAAAACAAAAAACAAAAAAAAAACCAAACCTGAAAGAACATTTCATGTCTAACTCATAATCATCAGCCGTGGTCTTATTAACCTACAGTGGCCTACCGAACCCAGTTCTCAAAGAGAAAGGGACTGGACAAGAGGTTCTAAAATGATAAAGGAACTGGCAGAAGGTTATGAATTGGGGCACTTCGCCTGATGTATCAGAGTCTGTGGGGCAATTTAATAACAGTTTAAACCCTCTAGAGGGACATTACATAGTGGTCAGAAAAAAAGAGTGAGATGTCTTCTCTCAGGAAGCTTAGGGAAGAGCTTCAAATGGCAGGCAGAGGGTTGCTTTGGACCCAAGACAAAGGTTCTTGAGCATAAAATCAAATGATTCTTCCAGTGTGGTTAGTGTATTCAACCCGTGTACACTAGCACGTGCGCCAACTAACACGAGGAACGGTTTTTACAAGATCTGCAGTCAGTGGAGAGGAAACACCGAGAAACTCAACTGTGGAAAGGCAGCAGCACCTTCTAACTTTTCAAGCAATACAACTCCAGTCAAAGCTGACAAGATTTCTTTTCCCTTGGAGCTTACTCTTACTCTGAGAAAGAAGCTTAGACAGTAAATAAACAGAAGAAATTTCATGAAAATAATGAGTAATTGCAAAAAAAAAAAACAATCATCATCATCATCATCATCATCATCATCATCATCATCATCATCATCATCATCATCATCATCATCATCATAAGGTATCTCCAGTGAGGCAGTCCGGAAAGCTGAGAAGCAAACGCAAGAATAACAACTCAACACAGGGCAAAGGAGAAGCCCTCCAGTTGAGAAGAAGGGTTTGGGGTGGACATGAGCTTGGTGTCTGTTAGGAACAAAAAATTCTGGAAGGCACAGCCATGAGGCTGCATGAAGCCAGGGAGAAAGGCATGGGCCACGATGCACAGTTTTTTTTTTGTTTTTTTTTTTGTTTTTTTTTTTTTACAAATTTTTCAGTCAGTGGAGGGGAAACACCGAGAAACTCAATTGTGGAAAGCCAGCAGTGTTTCTCACTGTGAAACGTTCACACAACTGTTTTAATGAGGTATTTACATGGTTTCCTTGGGAATCAATGAACTTTGTCAGGGGATGCAGCCTGCACTGAGTAGTTTCTTTGGGTTGTCAGGGCCTAGGAATCACCCATCACCAGCAGTTGACACTAGAAATAGGAATTTTCATTATTAACCCATGGAACCAGTGCTCCCTGGGCATCCATATTACCTGAGTAAACAGATCCAAGTCAGTCTTTTTTGATGAAGCAAAGAGAAGTGTACTAGAATGACTAGAGGCTTTGAAGACACAACATTCCTGAGGATAAAGACATGGCTTAGCAGCTAAGTGCTTGCCACAATATCGTATGGACTGCATGTTAGGTCCCTAGAACCCATGTATGTACCAGGTGGATGCAATGGCCCTCGCCAGCCCCAGTGTGGGAGAGGAAGAGAAGGGATTCCTGGAACAAGTTCGCTAGCTAGACTAGTCAAAGTGGTGAGCCCTAGGTTCTAGTAAGAGATCCTGCCTCAATAGATATGGTGGAGAGAAACTGAAAAATAAGCCCAGCATCAACCTCTGACCTCCACATGCATGTGAATGTGAGCATAAACATACGCACATCCTCCGCTACTTCACATACGATTTATACGAAACCAGCAAGTTGCTTGAGTCACAAACTCCTCATCCATAAAAGGGGAATGATACTGCTCCTGTGCCGTAAGGTTGTACATAAAGAACACATAATGTAGAATATGCAAAATGCCAGGCACACGGTAGGCATTCTATGGATGCTGAAAGAATACATGTGTGTCTAAAGTGACACACGAATGAAAAGCGTATGCATTAACTTCCTGCAGTGCTTGTTGTTTTGAGCCTGTAGCATTCCTTGCCAACACCGAGCGCCCACGATCTCAGAGAATGAAGATGGTATCCAGGACTAGGGGCCAACCTCTCTCTCTCTCTCTCTTTGTCTCCTACTTGGGTTTTCAACAGTCCTTTCATTCAATCAGTTTAGCTGTCACAGCCACTGTCCCTAAAACAAAAAATAATTCACTCCGTTTCTCTTGCCTCTCCAGTTTGCCCTTGACTTAACCTATGTTCTGGGTTACCAAGTGCAGACTAATTCTTCCAGGACCCCAAGTAGTGGCCGAACTTCCCAGTTGTCACAGCAAAGGTTCTGTCCATGACAAACTGGAACAGTCGGTCACAAGGTTAATCCTACTCCACAAAATATGAGCTGCTGTGGACACACATCCATGTGCAGAAGCCTTTTCTCCGCCATGCATTGCGCCTAAGTCCTGTAGTGGCATCCTGGTCCTTTCTCTATCGTACCCATAGGATCCAAGACAAGACCACACCGAGTGGGTCTTATTTAGTGTCGTGGCACTGGATTTGTGGTACCCAGGGGGTGGAGGTCAGGCTTTTGCAGCTCGTATCCATCCATCCAGCACTGCCAGTATTATCGCTCTAAAATGCAAATCTGGCGCTGACATTTCTCTGCTTAAGCCCTTCAATGACTGCCTGTCTGCAGCATAAAGAACAATCTAGCATAAATTCCCTCACAGTCTAGCCACAACTTTGGAGTTGCCCGCATCACCATTTATGCATATGCTAGTCCCTCCTTCCTCTCTCTCATCCCTTTGACACCTGTCTCAACGTTCCTTGTCTCAACGGGTTTTTTTTTTCCTGTAAGTTTAATTTCCATCTCTTCTCTGCTCCCTCTGTGCCTCGTGTATACATTTTCCCACGCCATCTTGCGAATGTGTGTTTGCAAGCCTGTCTTCTCTATTGGACTATGAGTTCCTCTAATGTGGGTTTCCTGACTTCCTCATCTTTCTGCTTTGCTTTCACCAAACGGTGACATTTTGTAACAGCATTTAAAAAATTCACCCTCGCTTAAGGATCTTAAAAAAGCAGCCCATTTGTCTTAGAATTGTCGCTGCTATCAGTTATCAGGGTTCCCAAGTTGTACCCTATCCTTGACTCATATTATTCCTCACAGATAAATACGGTTCAGACCTGGAGTGGGGCTTGGGAATGGGGTGAGAAAATGCGATCTACTGAGCATTTCACTTCTTAACTTAAAAAAGATGCAGGTCCCATCACCTGCCTATAATCCTGGAACCTGTGAAGTAGAGGCAGGAGAATCCAGGGTTCGAAGTCATTAACAGATATGGGGGTGGGGTAGCGTGGGGGGTTAGAGGCCCGTCTGGGCTGCTAGAGATGCAGTTTCAAAAACAATCGTTTATATAATTTCTTAGTTGGCTACCACAAAATGCCCAACCACTTTCAAGGAGTATTGTTCATCACTTAGAAACTGCTCAACAGGCCGTGAACAAAAGAAAGAATGATCCGAGAGTGGAGTTCAGATCTGGAGAGAGCATGTTATGTTCTCACGGAGCCTGGGAATGTTCGTTCACCAGGTGTGCTTATAAAGACTCCTGCTTTACTCACACCATATTTACAGATGCAAAAGAATGTAATTGTTCGGAAGTGTCTTAGAACTTCTCTTTGGGAAGTCCCTAAAGAATCAGTCAATAAGCCACTGGGTGTTATTTTTTACATCCAGTTTTTAGTTCTCATTGTGCCCAGAATGAACCACCAATTTGTATATAAAGTTGTGGATCCTTAAAGGTATTTGTCCAAATTACAAATGACGGATGTTTAAATAATAGGTACTTCCCACAACTATAGCAATACAAAAGAAAGTAACATGCAGATAGAGATGTAACTCAGTGGTGGTGTGTCAGATTAGCAAACTCAAGACTCTGGGTTAGACTAGCAATAAGGACAAGTGGCAGACAGACAAATGATAGACAATTATAACACTTATGAAAGGTATTCTATATACATCTGGGCATATACATTGCAATCAGCCACATCAGCCTATAAATGGAATATCCATATAACTAAATCATACATACCTGTGTGAAATATGCCAATGAATTATGGGTATATGCATTATGTGCTTATGTGGAACATGTTTTATTGAGACTAAGTCTCTACACTTGTCATTTGGCTAAATTCATACTTAAGTGAGATTGCCATTCTTTTAGTTCTTATGCTAGCAATAATGAGATTCATGAAATATCATTCCTGCCCTCATAGAGTGCACAGTTAGAGGAGACAATGACTGCAAAAATCATTGCAACACTGTGAGAGAATTATAAGAGTTGAGGTATACATTTTATACGGTGGTAGCACCCAGAAAGACAAGGTTACCCTCCAGTGGAAGGCTTTACCCAGGTGGGAGCACCTAATCAAAGTTTGGATGAACAAACACAATTTTCATCAGGCTTGATGAGATGGGCAATCCAGGTATAGAAAAACAATGTGTGCAAAGACACTGAGGCATGAAACAAGGAAATATCTGGGGGAAATTACAAGCACCTTGATATTGCTAGAACACAGAATCAAGGTGAACAGTGTGGAAATATCTCACTGGAGAAAGCTACCGATCCCCATGTAACTGAAAATGTGCGTTTTTGTTTGAAGATGATTATGTATGTCTACTGTCTTTCCATAATACATCAATCAGCCTGTAGCTGGAGCAATGGTGACACACATATTTATTCTATGATTTTGTTTTTGCTTGAATTTATCACAAAACAATTTCCCCAGTCTCTGCTCCTATTTGTATGTTTCCCTTCTGCTCTCTCACCTTTCACTCATTTCCCTCTGTAATGTAGTTATCCACATCCCATCTCGCTTATGTTGTCTCCTCCTACATCAATCTGAGTCCATCGACAGCCTCATAGGTCATCCTCTTGTCTAATGCCAGGCAACTCCACTTCTCTGACATTAAGAACTAAGCCCACATGACCTTCAGAGCCCAGCCCTGAGCAGCTTTTCGGGCTAAGCACAAAGTTAAGAATGTAGACTTTGGGGACTGAATGTGTCATTCCACATCACTGTGCAAGCTGGCTTCTTCAGGCCCCATTGTCCTCGTCTGCAATAGAGAGGAGATAGATGCCGCACAGAAGATGTGGGAATATAAAAATGTGGGATGAATGTAAAGAATTGACCAAAAGTCTGACCCTTAATAGTTATTGCTAATTATAAATCTGAAGTGTCTAGTGATTGTCATGCTTAAGTCATACACATACCCAGGGCAATTTAATTTGGTAGATATTTACCTTGACTTTATCTGCTTGCCTGGAAAGCAGTGGGAGGCAATGCTGCCAAGTTACACAACTCCAATTAGAATGATGCCCCCTGGGGTTGTGCAATATGGCTACCCCAAGAAGGCGAAGGCGAGGAGGCTTTTCTCTGCAGTTAGTTTCTTTCTATAGTCTGAGTATTTCAGCTTCATCAATAAATTACTTTAATGTTTCAGAGTGCCAATAGGGTCTGTGTGCAGGGACATGTGGGGATTTTGTAATTTGCTCCATCTCTAATTTGTACTGTTAGTTATTTAAAAATAAAACAAAACCAGGAGTGATAGGGAGACGTCAAGCCAGTGTGGATTCGTTAGGATTTTTAGGAGAAGGTTGGTCAGAATTACTTGTTGGCAGAGAGGAGGTGAGAACACAATCACATATCAGGCAAGCCTGGCTTGGATCCACTGATTACAAATATAATCATGTTACAACATGTTTTGCACGGGTAAGGAACTAATAAATTTAACTACATTAGGTAGCTTCTGGTGCCCACACAAGATACTGTGTATATAAAGCACTCAGCATGAAGGCTGGCAAAAGATGGCTTCTCAGTTCATGGGACCTGTGACCATGTTTTAAGCATGTGCTTTCCGAGTTGCCAGCTCAAACCTGGTTAACAAGGAAGCTACTGGTTAAAACTGATAATTAAGTCGGGGCTGCTATTAGGACTGGTGGTTAGAATCCTTAATAGATTAGGGTTAGGATTAAAATTAGAACTCAATTAAGGTTAGAATTAAAATTCGTACTGAGGTTATTATTAAGGATGCTGTTAATTAAAAGTGGATGATAGAAGCAAGGGGTGGCATTGCCAAGTACTGGTTTAGTTGGGTGGAAAATTCAAGAGGAAAACAGAGTGGGAACCTGCATGAGTCTACCAAGTCACAGAGAGAAGGGACAGAGTGTGAGGAGGGAGCTGAGCCGGGGCTGAGCCGCATCTTCTCGTGGGTCTTTCCTATAGGTGCTGCTGATCTCTACCAGAGGAATACATAAAGCTCACCCTTAGCAAACTGAGTTCCTTCTCTCTCCCCTTTGAGCAGAAGCTGCGTGGGGAAAGAATGCCCAGAGCCCACACAGCTGTGTCTAGCCCAGCATCAATGCCAGTATCACATTCCACACCCCCAGATACCCAGGCTGTTGCTGAGTGGACAGGGGCATGCGGGAGGCCAAGCTCCCCCCTCCCCCTTCACTCTCCTCCTTGGTTCCCCACAGATAGCTGCCATCTCTGTAGTCCCACAGACAACCCACCTCAGACCTTGTGCAAGTCTCTGGGAGACGCGAATTGCATGTCACGGCATTTTCGAGTGCAGAGTAACCATAGAGATCCCAATCCAACATAGATACTTACATCCTACCTATCTTTATGATGAGATCATCCTTGCAGGTCATTCTTTCTTTGCAAAGCCCCTTTCCTAAGCAAATGGCACGCTTGTAAAATTGGGGGTGGGGTGGGGAGGGGGGGTCGGTGAAGATAGGGCAGTAATAGAAGAATTATAGAGAACGGGTTCTTCCAAACAGAATGTACACCATGTGATAGGAGTTACCATTCCAAGGTAAACAGAAGAGAACTCTCCGAATCAGACATTGCTCTCAATTCTCGGATCTGATTCTTCCTCAGTCTTCCTACCTCCAACGGGTACTCACTCTCTGCCCCTCACCCAGCCCTGTTAGGCTTTTCTAGGTAGCTGCTGAACATGGAGAGCCAAGTGGCTTTTGAGCTCCATTTTCCCCGATCTGTTCAACGAAGACCCAATTTAAGAGGATGATCCTGAAGGTCCTTTGCAACTCTAATATGCTTTTATTCCCTAATTCTAAAAGTCAACGGCAACTTCGTATTACCAAGAACTAAAACAGAGCCAGACTCATGCTGAGGACGCAGGAAAGGGAAGAGGAGTCAGTGGGAAAAGAGCATTCCAGAATCTTGTTTGCTGGCCTTAATACAGTCTCTCCCAAACAGCTCCACTTCTCCCCTCCCACCCTCGTACCCATCCATCCCTGGCAGTTACAGTAGAGGGCGGGGCCAGAGCAGCAGTCATCAGAGAATTAAGGACAGGCAGAAGGGGATCGCCGTGATGCAGCAGATGGAAAAGATAGTTAATTAGACGACTTTGGGACTTAATCCCACATCCAGCCTATCCCCACCTAATTCACCTCTACGCACCCCTTACCCTGTTCTACCTTAATCCCACTTACATGATGGCTTAAGCTAAGGTTTCTTCTAGTCCAAATATAATACTTTTTATCCATCAAGAGTCCTTAACTAGAGAAGGCTGATTTTTCTCACCATGGCTAATAGTTTGTTTAGCGTTGTAGTTGGGTTTTATTTTATTTTACTGCACTCCTTCCTCTCCATATTGTAACTAACCTCATGCCAACCTGGTCCCACCTCCATTGAAAAGTCCTATCTTCCTGCACACTCCACCTACCTAGTCCAGTCTCCTCCCTGTCTTACATCCACATCTCCACGTTCCTGCAATATATATCATTCCATCTCCAAGACTTGGGCTTCAAGACAGTAGCCATCTCAGGAAGGTAAAGTGATTTGGTGTCACCCAAGACAGGTCAAGTCAGACCTTGTTCGATATTGTCTAAGAGGGAATAAAAACCACTCGGACAGTCCGGACATGTCCAAGAGGCAAGCAGATTTCTTCTATAGAAACTTTAAACTCCAGAAACAGTGAGTGAAAAATAGCGGAGCAGACCCAGACCAGCCTGCAGGGGCGCCCTGAATGGTACTCTCTCAGTCCCAGATCACTGCTTGCCACTTAGATAAGGCTTTACTGGTTACAAAATATGTTCTGCAGGCTGTCCTTGGGTTTGTAGATGACAGAGACATTAGCCACATCACCAGAGAGAGTTTAGAAGTCTTGGCATAAGGAAGGAAAGATTACCCAAACATGAAAGACTAGCACAGGATGGCAGCTCAGACAATGGACTGGAGACCTTAGCAGAGCCCCAGACATCCCACTTGTAGAATAAAGCACTATGGGCTTCTCTCTGCCATATCCAGTGCTGGGTCTTCTATTTCTAGGTGACTATAAAACCTAGATTCGGTCTGCTAAATTCCTTTGGGTTAGATCAGGTATTTTCTAAGAATTTTTAACATCCCTGAAATTCCCTGATTTCTACAATTCTAAAATTTAGAGATGCATCCTCCAAAGCTAGGTTTCAATCAAACGAACCCAGAAACGTCTTCTTTTTAAACACACCAGAACTCAGAGATAAGCTAGAAGAACAGCAAACACTAGGGACTTGGGACTCTTGAGTGTGACCAAGTGCAAACAGTCTTTCTCATCCATCTTCTCTACAGCCTCCGGGAACAAGAGGTGCATTACTCGCTGTTTCTTGGTCTGTAAGAGGGTCTGTGGTCTGGCTCTCACCCTAGGTTCTTATTAGCTAAAAGTTGAGAAGAGCTCCTGGAAGACTGAGCAGAAAGGATATTGAGGGCTAGTTTGGGGAAAGAGGGTCTAAGACAGAGCACAGAGGAGGAAAATACCAAGTAACTTTACAGGATACTTCCTCGTTTAGTGTCTGTAATAATGTCTTTAAAGAAGGCCTGAAGGAGATCGGGTCGGTGGCCTCCTGGGGTCAGCTTTGCAAAGGCTGTTGCCTGGAGGCACAAATTGTTGCTGGACAGTTAAGTCGAGGGTCTTGAGTAAGAGGAACTAAGGAGATTTACGCTTAGGAGAATGCCTGGAGTAATTAGGTACCCTGGGGAGGTATCCTTGGTCACACAGCTGATAGGGGTGTCCTAGCTTTGGGGATCCCAGTTGCCTAAGGAGAAGGCGGGGCCGGAGGACTTCAGGCTAGTGGGCACGCCCTTGCCCAGGCCTGCAGTGGACTCTCTCGCCAGCTGGCCCACCGCCCTGTCCACCTCCCCTCTCTCCACCCCAAGCTTAAGAGGGGTGCACATGGGGTCCCACTTCTGAGTCAGCTCCCTCCCTTTGCTCCACGCCCGAGTGATGCTGGAGGAGCTCCCGGGGGAGAAGATGGAAGGCACCACAAAAGCGCGGAGGGGGTGTGGGAGGCGGGGGGGAGTAGGGAATGCGGCATCCAGGCCCCCCCGCCACCAGCCCAGCCCCCCTTCACCCCCCCTCCACCTCCAACCGAATGGTTTGCTCCGAGCGCCCTATTTAATCCCGGCGACTGCAGCAGCGCCGGCTCCCTCCCGGTACCCGCCTCGGCCCCGGGCTTGGAAGCCGCTCCGGGGGCGCCCCTTTGGACAGCGACGCCGGCTACCCAGAGCCCCCGGCCCCAGTCCCCGGAGATCCAGGCTCGCCAGCGCCCAGCCAGGGAGGTGGCCAGGAAGCGCGATGGGGGCCCCTTCCGCCCTGCCCCTGCTCCTGCTCCTCGCCTGCTCCTGGGCGCCCGGCGGGGCCAATCTTTCCCAGGACGGTGAGTGAGGGAGGGGGCGGCGCCAGGGGAGGTGGTCAGTGCCCCGAGGTGGGGGTTCGGATTGGGAGTCGGGCGCAGGGAGCCTGTTGGCTTTGTTTGGAGGCGAGGGTTCAAGTCGCCAGCCTCTCGGAATACCCTTGTGTCTGTCTCTGAGCATCGCTGTCTCTGAGGACCGTGGGGTGTGCCGGCGTGTACACGGCCGACTGTGTATGTCTGCGTGTGCAGCAGGGACCTGGATCTCAGGGATTGCTGTCTATTTTGAGCAACCGGGGTCTGGATGTGTTGATGTCCGTGTGTGTCTGGGTGTGCGCGTCTATGTTGGTGTCTGGTGCTGCGTTTCTGTGTCAGAGTCTGTGTGTATGTCTGTGTCAGTGTGTGTTGGAGGCGGAGTGAGATTTGTCGCTGTTTCAGTCAGGGCGTGTGTTGGGTGTTTGTGTATGTATGTCTGTAGGGGTTGGGTGGCCAGAACGATCCCCAAAACTGCTGTGTGCAAACATTTCTGCTCCCCCGCGCGTCCCCCACCCGCCGCGGAGCTCTGAGTGGGCAGGGAAGGGGGCCTGGGTGAGGCTGTCGAGGGGGGCGTGGGCAAAGGAGAGGGGGCTTCTCCTTGAAGCAAAACAACAACACAGGGCGGAGGGGGCCCCAGTTTGGCTTTAGTCCTAGTGGTGGTAAAATCTGGGAGAGGAAACCTATACTTGGGTGCGGGGCAGCAAACGGAGAGAGCAAGATATTTGGGAAGAAGGATCTATGGGAAAACCAAAGCTTTCCTGGGCTGAACATTAATTTCTCCAAATTTAAGGTGGGGTAGCAGTCTAGCCTCTTTGCCCCAGTCTGAAACTCAACCCTTCTTGGGCTTGTAAAGGTAAAGAGGTGAAGGTAGGGAATCGGGGAATGAAGAAAGGAGGCGGGGCCAGGGGAGAGGGGACTTGGGGAAGAGCCCCTCCCGCCCCAGGCCAGACTATGTAGGTCAGCGCTGTGGGGGCACCTCAGCCTTCTTAGAGGCTGCTGGTGGTTCGTGGGGTGGCTTGAAGAACTGTGTAGAGATAGGAAGAAGGGCGCCCCAGCTCAGAGCCTCAGGTTCCCGGAGGAGGGAGGACCGGCAGTGGAGGGACTAAAGGAATGCATCCTCCTCACTCCCGCGGCCTGTCAGAGGTGGGCTGGGTGGGGGAGGGGAAAGGGAACCAGACCTGTGCGGAGCAAGGGGAAGAGGGAGAGGGAGGGAGGGAGGGTGGTGGCTATGCCCGGCCAGATGCCAATGGGGAAGGGGGGGGAACAAAATAGAAAGGACCGCAGGGGAGGAGAAAGGGGAGGCGGTTCCTGGGCGATGGACCCAGTGGCCAGCAGGGATGGGCACAGGGCGGGGCGGGGTGGAGAGAGGAGGGGTTGGAACTGAGGAGGATGATGTAGAGAATTTCATCTGAGGAAAGCCGGCTGAGAGCCAGGGTGCTGGAGGACTAATAGCTCCACCTTGCCTGACCTCTTCCCCTTACCCTGTCTCCATCCTGGTAAAGAAGCTCCCCTTGACATGGGGACCCTGGGGATCCCCTCTCTACAGTTGGTTGGCTGACTCTTTCCACTCTCTACTCCCCACACTCCCCAAGGGGAGTTCCTACTATCACCACAGAGATGGCAGTCCTTTCTCTTGTACCTGGAATCCCCGTCCCCAGAGGACTGAACTGATGACCCTACTCACAGGGGAGATGAGCAGACCTGGGGGAGCAGTGGGCTCAGGCTGGACACTGAGTGCTTGTGCCTCAGTCATGACACTCCTATAAGGCCCTGACTTTCAGTGCAGCCCCTGGCTACCCCATACTCAGAGCTGAACCAAAGAAAGCAAGTGCCCAAACTACAATCTATTGGCAATGGGAGTGCCAAACTCAGACCCGAAAAGAGAAAAAAGATGTCAGAAAGCTGCAGGATCTTTAACTCTAAGCAGACAGAGCCTAGAATAAACCTGTTCAGTGACCACATCTTTGTATGTCCAATACATGAGTCTTTCTTGTTCTTCAACTTGGGAGCCCAGCCCCTATTTGAGCTTCAAAGAATGAGAACATTTTATCTCAGCTTAGAAGACCAATTAGAGCAGCTTATAGGAAAGAGCAGAAAGCAGTAAACTTAGCATGAAGAATTGAAGAGAATGGGTCAGGAAGAGGGAATGTGAGTTAGGATACCTCTTTCCAAAAAAATAAAATAAAATAAAATAAAAAATCCGACCAAGCTTCCCGAACATCCGTGGTGTAGAGTACAAAACTCCTGGGTGCACCGATGTTTTAGATACAACCATCAGATGTCCACTATTAAGTTGACTTTGTACCTTGATTTCCAAGCTAAGGAAGGTGAGCTCTAATGGTGGAAAATAAATATTCTCATGGCTGGCAGCCTGGTAGGCCGTTCTGATTAGCATCAGTCAGGTGCATCTCATAGCCCTGAGTTCACCTGGGGCTCCTGAGCAGGGTGCTAGTTAATACGTAACTCACCCTGCAATGTTTGGCCCAATCTAGGAGCGATGTGGTGTGAAGACTTAAGGACAAAGTGATCCAGCAAGCTGATGCTTAGATAGCGAGGGGTGCTATGATTGGGAGGCTCACTCCATTGAGAAGAAGAACAAACTTCATGTACCTCAGAGGTGTAAATCTCCCTAGGGCACAGCATAAATATTTGAAGCTCATGAAGATGAGCAGGGATTGAGAAGCTGGGATAAGACAGGGCCAGCTAGTTCTATCAGAACCTGGCCATCAGCGCTGTGGCCACATGCTTAGGAATTCGCCACCTGCCCTCCCTTCTGGTCTTTCTCCACTAGTATTAACAGAAGTTGGCAGCTCCGGTTTGAGAAACACAAGGCCTGTGAACTTAATGCGCCCTGTGGTCATGTCTCTGGTGAGCGGCTTGACATGCAACATTGTGGCCAGCCTTCTTAGGGTTCCTCATTCCCAAGCTATTTTCAGTACAGTGATTTAACCGAGCAGAAGGACAACCTTGCTTTGCTTTACCCAGGTTATAGCAACTTAACCTTGTATTTTAACTACCCCACACATGCATATCTTTTCCTTCCCAATGACCTTCCATCCACTGCCATGCATTCTGCAGCCCCCTGGCCAGGTGCCCAGTGTGGAGATCATGCCCAATGTGCTGGAGAAGCCCAACATTCTCTGTAGTGCTGCCCACGGATCTGCTTGGCAGATCTACTCCATTGAGTTTCTTTTCCTTGTTATTGCCCTAAGGGTTCTGCCTGCTTTTATCTCTGTTCTCTTAGTTCTAGCGACCACTCTTGGGAAGAACATACTCTCCCTTAAGATTTGCACATCATCTGACACATGGAGGTCGAGGTCACAAAAGAGACACTGGAATGGCAAAGTCTAGTTAATTTAATGAATATCCAGACTGTCTATTGTAGGGTAGGAAATGGCCCCAAAAATTATGGCCAAGTTTTTGTCCTAAGTTCTGCCTAGGCCTAGGTGGCACTGTTGATTTTCATATTTTTTCCCTAGGACCCTGGTCTCTCATTCATTCAGGAAAATTGATGAAATTAAGACTTGTCTTTGCCCCATGGCTGGCTTCTCTATATTCTGTAAGCTACACCCGGAGTTTGCTATAGTCTAAAGTTTGCTGCCCTCCACTGAGGGTCAGTAGACTGCACTTAGACTTTCTCTCTGCCCTCTTCCAACTGAGGAGAGAAGGAATACCTAGTCTGATTTCAGAAGTGACATGTTGGAGATGTTCAGCATCCACTTGAAGAGGGTGACTCATAGTTCTGCAGCCATAAAATTCCACAGATGGCTTGCTTCTTTTTGGTGTTCTGGTCATTTTGAAATAGCAGACGGGACATGATACTGCTGCTCTGTGAATCCTTAGATTGGACTTAGGCATTTTTTGCTTTCGCTCACTGTACTTTCCATATCTAATATGTAGAATGGTGTTTAAAGCTGCTTTTTTCATGTGCTGGGGGAAAAAATCTTCACAGTTGTCAGAGAAAGAAAACCCTTGGGGCTGTGCCTAGTCACATTCTTCGCTGTTTCCTACTCCAGCAGAGCTGCCTACTGGCTGCACAGTCCCTTTTCTGTCATCTGAGCCTCAGTAAGAGAACGTCATCTAAGGATGGCAGTCTAGATTCCTGATTCTCCTTGAAGCAGTCGGCTTCTTGCTGAATGAATAATCCAGAATATTAGAAGAGTAGAGTAATTATATTTTTATTTCATTTCTCTGTAGTTCTCGCGATTTAGCCTGTAGACTCTTAAATGATAGATAAGCTTTCTACCACTAATCTCTACGCCAGTCCAAGATCTTCTTTTCTTTTAATGTCAGAGGCTAGTGGTTCCTGTTTAACTATTGGCTACAAGCCAAGATACTGGAACATTTTGCTTCCTGTATGGGGTCATGTCCTAGAGGCCTACCCATAGGCTATGAGAATCAAAATCGCCACAGAAATGCTTGTAAGACAGAGAGACAGAAGAAGATGGAAGGGGGAAAGATAGAAGAGAGAGAAAGGTAGGGAGAAAGGTGAGAGGAAAAAGGAAAGGTAGATAGAAAGAGAGGGAGAGGGATGGAGGGGGAGGGAGGAGGAAGAGGAGGAGGGAGGGAGGGAAGGAGAGAGAGAGAGAGAGAGAGAGAGAGAGAGAGAGAGAGAGAGAGAGAGAGAGAGAGAGAAGGTACTGGCAAGCCACTAAGAAAAGATTCAGGTCTCTCTAAAAACACAATCAAATTAAGGATAAACACTATATATCATTATAAAATGGAGAAGAATATGTCTCTAGGTTAAAGACCCACCTCTGCTGCCAAGATCAGAAATAGTGATGGTTCTTTATAAGGTCAGATGTAGCCGATGCTAGAGCTCTTACAGCTTTGCAAGTAAAACCCGAATCCAGCAGTTGTGTGTAACAAGGCAGTCCATCCATTCTCATCCTGAAAGACCAACCTCTCAGGAATAGAACACATAAATCTGTTGAGTTTCTTTCCCCACACATAGTGGCTCATTAAAGCTATATATTCATCATCAAACCAGCAAGTATTAAAGACTTACTTATTAATTTACCCAAATTCCCTTAATCGTAAAAGCCAGTGACTAAATGTCCCCTGTAAAATATAGAGGGTTTTAAGCCCCAGCAACACTACTGTTTTTGAAAGTTCCTGGTTCCATATTACCTCTCCTTGCATCATCAAATGTTAACTACTTATAGAAAATTGGTGTCATCTGGGTATGCCATCCAATCTATCTGATGGTTATAAGGTTTTGGCTTACTTGTATCCTAGTGTTTCCAGGAGGGCAGGGGGGATCAGAGGGGCTGTATATTATTTCCTTTATTGGATAATAATCCTAAGTATAATTTTAATAACATATAGCAAATTAAAATCACTTCCAACATCACTAACGCTTAGATAATTTAACTAATGATCACAAATGAAATCTGGTGATGGTCCTCGAAATATTTTGGGCGTATACAACAGACTCAAACGAAGTCCTTTTTTAAAAAAAAATGGATGTAGGATAATGATCCTAACGAAAGTCCGGTGTTCAGTTCTGTGGGCACTAGAGCTTGCTACCTTGCTTGTGATGACAGGTTCCAAGTCCTCTTTCAAATAAAATACCTGTGCTTTGAGCTCTCCATGGTGCTGGCTCCTCGTGGTGACACTCCAGGCACTTCTTGTTGCTCTCCATGGTCCTGCTCTACCTTTTGCTTTATAATCTCTGCTCTCACTGGGCAGTCCTCAGAATTGACTGAACTCCCCCGCCCCCGGCCCCCAACACACACGCACCTCCCACCTTGTCAGAAACAAATGTGAACCTGATCTTTTAAAAGGAAGACCAAACCCTGATACAGGGACATTGTGAGGCCTTATGACCAATCGACTGTAGAACGGAGGCAGAAAAGTAATTCTCAGGTTATCGATATTCAGGGGTCTAGAGTGTCCTTAGATAGCCTAAAAATAGCTGCATGTTTTATGGTAGCTGGAATCATAGTTTAAACCAGACATGTATATGTTGTAGTTTAGATTAAGATGGCATTGCTCCGTATGATATGGAGGGTAGAATGAGTCTTTCTCGGTCATAAGCACCCTAATAACGCCCTGAATCTTATGCCAGATCTATCGGTCCTGCTGTAATGCTTGTTTTCCATCTGCCTTCTATACCAGCAATGCAAACATGATATGTAATAAAGTGTTTTAAAACTAGGTAACAGAGGGCCCCACCATATAAGAGGAATAAAAGATAAATATTAGGATCCTTCCACTTTTATGAAGAAAATGGCCTTAAACATAAATTTTCCATCCTAGGTTAATGTCTGTAGCCAAATCTCAGGAGATATATCTTTCAGGTGGACTCCGGTGCACATCAGCCAGTTCTCTGATGGCATCAAGTGCTACCCAGCCAGTGTGTCGTCATCACCTCAGATCAGGACGAGCTCCCCTTTCCCCAAATGTAAAATGTCCCATGTCCATTTCCACATGAGAGTATGTTTCTATGTACGAATGACCTAGAGAGGAGTCCAGCTGGGGAAGCACAATGTCAGAATGAATTTTCAGGGTGCCTCCTTCATTTCCTCACTTGAAGCAGGAGGAAGCTTCATTACCTGTCAAGGGCAGGTAATGGAAGTGATTTATCTCTATGAGCAAGCCTTCTGGAAGATAGGATTGGGGTTACAGCAACAGCTGGAGCATCCAGTGAAGAGCAGGACCTATTTCAAGAAGGATTCGAATGCGGAGTTTCTAACTTTGTTCAATATGTCCTTCATCCCTTGGTGTGAAATCTCGCATCTGGGAAGGTATCCAGGAGCATAACAAAGCTATATTTTTTAAGAACCGAAAGACTGCATTTGTTAAAGACTTGTTTTTCCCTTCCCCAGCTAGACTTGTACTAATTATATATTGATTGCTAATTATAAGCACCTTCACTCATTTACTTCTAGTTCAGGGTCAAGAAGGTCAGGGGTATCACCTTGCCCTGGGGAAAAGAAAATGGGAGGAAGTCTGGGTCCTGGCTATTCATCTATAAGGAGGCTGCAACCCATCTCTTCTTTGCTTTCCTGACCATCTTAGACATTAGCAAAGTGGGATGGAGCGCTCGTTCTTTAAATATGAGGTGATACTGAGAATAGACAGGACCCTGTCTCTGTGTCTATTCATTTACTTTATCTTCTGTGCCTTGGCCCTTTGCTTTCTAGTCTAAGCCTCACCAAGGTTTTTTTTTTAAAAAAAAAAACTCCTAGATGTGAGTTTGTTTATGGAGCTTCTGGCTTAAATACTTGAGACCCTTGAGAAACCCAGAAAAACTCTAATGAGTGCATAGGTAAGATGGAGCGTACCATCACATCCAGCCTTTAGAGAGCCTGAGGCCAAGTTCTCCCACTATAAAATGAAGGGCCAGTCTCGCCATCTGCTCCTGAGCATTTGCGGTTCTGCAAATGCAAAATTACAGTGGGCCCATGGTGCTTGCTAGCTCTTACACTTCCCAATAACGAAATCTTCCCAAGGACGTAGGCTATGTTCCCCCTCTAACTTGCAACCTATACTCTCACACAAATATAAAACACACCATCACTAAGCCCCTGAGCCTTCCATGTTTTCATTTATCCTCAACTGCTGTTAATGCCAAGTCTTTTCTGGTTTCCAAGCCCTGGAGCCCAATGTCAGTGACAGATGGACTGGGCCTTAGCCCTGGGGAGGAGAGGATTCTGGCCCTTTCCTGGGGAGTTTGAGCAGAAGAAAAGAGACTAAATTCTGCTTTGGGGGGAAGCTCTGAGGTTCAGCCATATGGTTTTCTGGAAGTAAGGGGTTCTGATTAATATGAGCATGTGAAACGGGCTCTGTATCTGGGTCATAATAAAAGCTGTGTGTCTGTGTCAGGAAACAAAAACAAAAAGCAGGCGGAATAATGAGAATCACGTTGCCCTGAAGGACACATGGAAGGAGAGAAAAGGATGGCCAGGTTGAGAATGCAAACCTCTTAGGAGGAAGAAGGAGACATAACCACACCAAAGCTGAGACATTCAATGGAGGTTTAAAGAGAGGAGAAGAGGGACCTATCTGTCAAAACAACATTATTTATCATTTTGGAGACCGTGAGATTTGTAGACTTGGAAGAATGTGTCTGTCTCATAGAAGAGTTAAACTCCCAGAAAAGCATGAAGTAAGGCTGGCATGTACAATGCAGCATTCTTAAAAATACAGATCTTCTCTTTTTTAAGTGATAAGAATGAAGGAGAGAGAGAGAATAAATCTCAGGCTTAGGGGAGTCAGGGAAACTAGAGTAGTGTGGGTGGGTGTGTAGAGCGGAACACATTTTTCTTCATGTAACTCTCCTAACCATGGACCTGAACCTGTCATTCACACCCTACCTCTGATCATCCAGTGAAGGGAAACAGTAAAAACAAGTCAGAAATGTTAGAGCCAGCAGAGATAAATGCCTTCCCTGCATGCCTCGCAAGAAATTAAACTTTTCTAAAGCATTGTTATCATAACCACACCAAGCCATCGCTCTGAAAGATCTAAAACACCACCCAAACAGCCATGTATGGGATGGAGCTCCGTAAGAAGGGAATTTGCATATGCAGGAGGACAAGTCAGATACCCAGGCACCAGGTAGTTATGGCAGGATGGGAAAAACATGCTGAAGTTCTACTTGAGATCTCACCCTCCTGTAATCTCTTTTTTTTTATGTCTCCCCTGATTTTCTGAGCTTTCCAGCTCAATCTCAATTTCCTATCTTCCCATAAGCTTTCAATACACTAAATGAATTCCATCTTCAATTCTGTTGTTTCCTTTCCAAGATGGTTTCCTAAAATATGGGGGTTGCATATTTTCCCCGTTTATCATGTGCATGTGTGTTTGTGCATATGTCTCTCTCTCTCTCTCTCTCTCTCTCTCTCTCTCTCTCTCCGTGTGTGTGTGTGTGTGTGTGTGTGTGTGTGTGTGTGTGTGTGTGTGTGAAAATAACAAATTTATGGTAAAGGTATAATACTTTCCTCCTCAGTTTAAGGGGGCACCCAAAACTTCACACAAAACCAGCCCTTTAGCTATTGTACCAGAATACACAGCCCATATCAAACCTTCCATGATTTCTGAAGAATGTGATCACTGTGGGAAGGCATGGGGAAACGGTCCCTGCAAAAGGCTGTCACCATCCCAGGTACCGTCCTATACCTACACAGTGTCTGTTCTCCAGAAGTTGTTAGTGCTGTGCGTCACTGCTCGGCCTTCTCTCTCCCTCACAGGCTGCTGGTGCAGAATGCTAGATGCTTGTGACGGGGCTAAGTTGAACAAGGAGCTGTTTAGGATCAGATGCCCCTCCTCTTTGTCTCCCAACTGCATGTGTCCTTGTTACAACTCAATATTGGCTGCAGAGGGGCTTGTTTTGGTTGGGGGCCAGCCCAGGGCTCCCTCTCAGCGCTAATGCACCAAGAACACTGACTCAGTAGCAAATCAAAGCAACAGCTGTCCCCACCTCCTTCTCTGCCACCCACTTCCCAGTCTCTCTGCTCCTCAGAATCTTAACTAAGTCTGTGAGCATCCCCCCCAGCCTACCGCAAGCCCACTTCTGCCTCCAGATTTTTTTTTCCTTCTAGCTCAAGAATAGGACACGCTCCTCTGCTTTTTTCTCCTCCCATCTAGTCTAACCCCTTTCTTTCCACTTCACACTCAAGTGCCTGTTCCCATGACTGTGAACAATGCACGCTCCATCAGGTAGAGTCAGGAGCACATTAAAATTCATACATAAGAGCATTCACACACACACACATACACACACACACACACACACACACACACACACACGTCACACAGTCTTATTCTCATGGCCACTGCTTTTAGCTCCTAGAGACACAGCAATGGCCTCTGCCCTTCAAATTCCTCTTCTGAGGAAACTGAAGTCTGTAGGTAAGACCTGGCATTTGTGACATTGTTGCCATCTGACACAGCTTCAGAGATCTTTTCTTCATCTTACCCCAAGTTCTTCAACCTGTCTGGTAATAAACTCACTTCCCTTGAGGTCTGAGGTCCTTCCCATGTGTGGGATTAGAAGGAGCATAGCTATCACCAGATAGAAAAATCACACCCAGAGGCAACTGACTCCCTGAGTTAGCTCGTCCACATGACTCTTTAGTATGGTGATAAGAAGAAAAGACTGGAGTTATAACCATGGATCCGCCTGACTGCCCGTGGGACGTGTTCTCATCCTTACCCTTCTTAGGGTTTCGGTTCCTCATAGTTGCAAGAGGCAGCTGCCCTTGGCCTGTGGCTCAGTAGTTTGCACACAGGCACGCTCACAGACACACATACACCACAGCATCGCACTGGCTGCTCTTTAGGACCGTATCAGTTCTGAAAGTCTATATTTGTGAGAGTTGTGGTGGAGAAACTATTTGGGGCAAATTAATTTTAGCAGAAAGAGGAGAAAACTTACTGCACTTTAGTGCCAGAGTCAGAACAAGTGTTCTTCTCATCCTGATAGTGAGTGATATTACAAGTAACCATCTCTGGCCATTAGGGGTCAGTAGAAAATACTGATAGAATATGGAATCTGACTGTAGGGCTTAAGAAACACACACACACACACACACACACACACACACACACACACACACACACACACACACCCCTTCATGACAAGGTAAATCTTCACAGTTCTCCCCTAACATTTGCATATGAAAAATGTTTTTGAATGACTGGATTTTTATTTCCTTCTAATTTTAGTGAGAAAGAGTGTTACATCAAGAGAAGGTCTTCCTCTTAATCCCCTCCTCACACTACCCTAGAGGAGTAGCCAACTAGACTGAAAGTGCTCTTCCTTGGCTCGCCTGGAAAACCTTTTGTTTTCAACCTGCCGAGGAAGGACCCGAAAGACTTCTGTGAAATGCATCATAAAACCTGTTGGAACCCAGACTTAGTCTTTCCTACCCTGACTCTCAGGCACTGTTAAGCATGCGAAAATGGTATACTCCTCAACTCTTGAGCCTCTGGCCTGGGCCTTGTACCAAACTAAAGGGTTAATTGCCATAAAAGGAGTTCCTTGGGGGAGGAGTGGAAATCAACCCTTCCCCCATCTGTTTCCACTTACATCTTATGTTCCTCTTCGGAGAGTAAAATCAAGCCAGGAGAGAGTAATGACTTTGGGCCCAAGAGGCTTCTTGACAAACAAGGCTCCAGGAGAGGAAAACTAGACAGCGACAGAAATAGTATAGGGAGGAACAAGAAGGAGGAAAACCTCCCCTCAGCAACCCAGAGTGGCAGGGGAACAGGAAGACTACGCAACAGGCAAGGCATGACTGAGCTCCTGGGTTCTGAAGTGCTCTTGAATGACAGAAAGGAGGGTGTGGTGAGGACTGCATGATCTCACTGTGGTACAGCCCACCATCCCAAGGGGAAAAGAAGGAAACACACCAGAAAATACAGAGGGGCCCAGAATCAGAATTAACTCTCCTCCTAAGGCCCAGCCTCCCTCTGACTGACTGTTCCTTAAAGGTCTCCGGCATTAGCAAAGAGGGATCTAAGCAAAAAAAATGGGAAGTGAGACAGGAATGCAGAGTAAGACGAGAGAGAATACGTCGGTAGCTGTCAAAGGATGTCAACAGGGAGGATTTGGGTAAAAGCGGCACATTCGTGGCTGCCAAAGACCAGCTGTAGGAAGTTGAGTGTAAAGAGAGTCCTTTGTGATCTAAGTGTTTTTGCTCTGAAGTCAAAGTGACTCTTCCAAATCTTGGAGTTATCTTCTAAATCAGGATTCGGATGGAACTGGTCCAGTTTCCTCCAAATGCACATTCAAACATTTACTCTTAAAGAAGAAAAAAAAAAAGTGGCTCTGCGAATAAGAAAACCTCCAGGGGCCAAATTCCAATTCTAATTTCGACGTGGCCATTCTCCACTGCCTGTGACCCACATGTGCACAACAGTTCACTAAGGAGCGGAAGCTGGGTGAGCCTGTCAGGCCTGGGAGTCCAGCAGTGAGACTCCTAAGGACGGATACTCCATTCTAAAAGAGATTCAGTATTCTAGGCCACAGCCCCCAGTATGTTTTTCGCTTGGAGATAACACTTCTCCACCCACCTGTCATGGTAGTCGTGAGGAATAACAAGTAGGCTGGGCTGAGCATTATTTTTAACTCTGGAGTTGGAGAAATGCTGAGTCATCAGCAGCAACAGCAGCAGCAGCAGCAGCAGCAGCATCACCACCATCACCTTCATTACCATCAACATCATCCCCATCACCACCGTCACCATCACCATCATTAATCACCATAGCCGTCAGCATCCTCAGGATCGACCTCATCATTACCATCAACATCATCATCATCACCATCACCATCACCACCACCATCACCATCACCATCATAGCCAACTCCTACTCAGGGAACGGGGGCTCTAGGCACAAGCACTCATGCGTCCAGCTGATATCATGCAGACCAGAGCGGGTTCCTTTCTCCCACCACTCCAAATGTGCACCCATGACACTGTTAATAGCTCTACCCATACATTCTGGATCCTCAGAGCAAACAAGACAGGGGAGATACATAAACCAAGCAGTCAAGGGTGATGGTGACATACTCTTATAGCGTTCCCTACCAGTCACTTCAAGTGCAGACATAATATGTTTTTATTCATTTCAGTAACTCACTTATTTATTCAATAAATATTTATTGAGCCCGTACTATGTGTGAGGTTTTGTGTTTGCAGCGAAAAACTGAGTCACCAGTGCCAATGCATGCTTTGTAGAGACTCGTTATTAAGTCTGAAATTCCTGCCTGTGCTCCTCCCAATAAGAACAATCAATCAGAAGGAAACCAGGGTAGGGGAAAGGATTATTTTGTCCTTTAAAATTGTAAGAACTCTAAGGATATCAGAACCCACAGGTAAATAAAAACAAGAATTCAGAATCACTCTGAAAGACAACCTTTTTCCTTTTAGCCAAGGTTCTAGAATGTGATGAAAACATAAAGTTTTGTCAACAGTTTTAAATAAACTCATCTATTGTTTGGTTAACCAAATAGTACCATGTTATAGAAAAATTAGGGATAGACAAAATATACCCCCAAGTATGGAGTGAAGACGAATTATAAAATCCAGTTAAAACCATAATTCACTGGACGGCCATCACAACACCAGGACCACCACCAGCACATGTACCCACGCTAGCCTGCTACTCTGTGAGTTTTATTATTCTGCTGGTGAGAGCTTCAAACATTATTTAGGTAAACTGTCCCTAGCCAGCCACGTAAGAGAGTCTTCCCTCTCCTAATCCTAACCTATCACCACCACACACAAAATGCATGCTTCCACCTCCTGAGACAGGCAGTACCATGAGAAGAAGCAGAAAGCTTGGGTTTCGTGGCCAAAGAGACCTATGATTAAAGCTTGTCCCATCCTAACCCTTACTAGACAAGTCACATAGTTCCCTAGTGAGCTTGTCTGGAGTGCTGCCCACGGATCTCTTAAACTTGAATCTTGAAGTTAACACTAGAGGGCTTTATAAATATCAAGCCCTGCCTTATAGATCTCCAGTCGCTACGTCTAGGTAGCCCACGCTTTTCTTTAGCCTACTTGTGCTTTTGGATTTTCTATTTTCTCTGCACTAACAGATTCTGAGCTCGGTTCTCACAACAGAAGACACTCAGTATCTGATTCACTTAATAAATAAATATTTATTAAGCACCTTCTATGTGCAATATGCTGTATTAGGGCTAGTACTGATGCTAAGATGATTCAGATATCAACTGTTCTCGTAGGATCTTTATGATTTAGGAATGAGCCCAACTTGCAATGCAGGGAAGAAAGTGCTACATCGTATAAGGAAGGCAGAGAATGCAGTGCAACTCAGAAATATGGGGACAGTCCCCATCTGGGACCACCAAGATGATAGTCTTGAAAGAAGAGCTACATAAAGTAGGCTTAAAGGCTAGACCATAGAGATGAGTGAACGACATTAGAATCAAGTTACGATAGAAAAGGAAATGGATCCAGGATGGAAAATACTTTAAATGAAATCCTAAATTGCTGCTGTGTCTAGAATGGGTGATCAGTAAATGGGACAAAGTTGACAGGTGGGTTGACATCAAACGATGCATGACCTTGAAGACAAGGCTAGGCAATCTGGGTGTGAGCTGCAGAAAAATGTAAAGTCTTGATGGGGTTATGCCTCAGTAAAGTATTTGCTATAAACCTATATTCACATTTTCGGCACTCATGTAAAAAGCTTGGCATGGTCGCACACATCTAAACACCCAGCACCATGACTGCAGAGGCAGGTGGATACCCGTCTAAGAGTGTAGGTAGAGAGCAAGGAAGACGGTCAAGGAGTTAGCTTACTAGCCAAGGCTGAGAGTTGGAGTTCAACCCACAGGACTGCTATGGTAAAAGAAGGTAACTGACTCCTGCAGGTTGTCCTATAACTCCCATGCAAACATGCACACATGCATACACGCAAATAAAATTAAAAAAAATTAAAATATAAACTGGAGAGTGAGTGAGGAAGACACACGTTGTTACCTTCTGACTTCTACAGGCACACTTGCATGCCTATGTAGGCATATATTCATGAACCCACAAACCCACATACAACATACAACACACACACACACACACACACACACACAGAGAGAGAGAGAGAGAGAGAGAGAGAGAGAGAGAGAGAGAGAGGATTAAAATAGAAAGTCACAAAAGTTTTGTGAGCAGATAACCATGTGACTGACTAGTAAGATCATCCCCCAACTTACACTTACACTGCCTTCAAGACTGGAGCTCGCCTTCATGGCTCTCCCCATAAGGAGCTAGCAGCTCCTTCCACAGTCCCTGAGTAGAATCCTTACTAACTCCACTAAGTCCATATGTCCCTTTTAGAATACACCTCAGCTTCTTCTCTTTCCTGTCCAAACATTTTGAGGGAAATCATGGTGATGTCATAAATGACTGGCACAATTTTAATCCAAAGATAGTTCAAGCTTTTCACAAAGCGCCTTACAATTTGTGCTACTTATCCACGGTCCTGACAATAGACTCGCCAGCACTCACCTGCTCCCACAGGAATGGCCATTCAGAACGTATCGCTAGCAGCCCGCAATTCCGTCAAACTGGGTAACTTTCAGACATATTAGCAGAGTTCCCAAGAGTAGAGATACACGAGATCACAAGTACGTTTCAGGATTAGCAGATAGGTCACACATACCCCACAGAACAGGGAGTGATGCCCCAGCCACATCCTGAGTAGTTCCCTAAAACTCTACAATCTGAAGTGAACCCTGCAAATGCACAGAGGCCATAAATCATGCACATCCCAAACACGCCATTTACCGGAAGTTATTCATTGCCTTTTGCCTCTGGACAGTTCAGCTGGGTTTAAACGATGTACATCACCATCTTACTTATTTATTTAATGCAGGAAAAAAAAAACACCCTAATGGACAGGTCTGAGCAAAGAAAATAGCCACGGAGGAAGATGCAGACAAAGGACAGAGGCAAGAGTGGAGACTAGAAGCAGACTCTGCCTGAGGAGCAGTGTGGACAGCCTGGTATGGAGGTGGCAAAGTACCAGGCTTCTTACAAGCACCACGAGCTCACGGGGATGGGAGTGTTACGGAAATGTAGATTTAAATGGTAGCGTGTCTGCTCTTAACCAGCTCAGAGTTTACATGAGGAGCCTGGTAAGGGAACAAACACACAACACTGCAGTGTATGGAAATGCTCCGGAAAACAGGGGCTGTTGAAAGCTGAGGAGCCCTGAAGGGGGCAGGAAAGGATTTGGGTTCCTTTAGTGAACCAAGGAGCCTCCTTGGATGACAGCTTTAAAAGGGATTATGTCTGGCTGCCTATCCCTTGCGATTGTTTCGAGATAAAATGACACCATGGGTGAAAATCCACTCTGAAATCTGGAAGTCCCACACTGAAGTATGACAAGGTTATTTCATTGGCCCATTTGAATAAGTCTGTTTAGTAGTTCTTAGACTGTCTTCTGCATACCTGTGTTGTATGAGATATCATAGACCCCTTACCTGGTTTCTCTCTGTTCCTCCAGCATCCCATGCTCCAGTGAAATCAATCCTGTTTCCTATTTGGTATTGACACAGCACACTCCAAAACATAACCTGAAAAATAATATGAAACACTAATGTCCAGATATCCTCATCCTTGGTGTCCATACAAAGCATCCCCAAATGAGGGCTCTGGACCTCCCGGACTGCCTCTCTGCTGGAATTGAGAGCCCTGCCCTCTTTCTTTCCCTCATCCTTGTCTCTCTTCTCTGTCTTCATCAAGTGTCTTTGCCCCACCTCCCAACTCTTTACCTGTTAGAGATATACCTTGTCTCTCAATTTTGCTCAGAGCAAAGTAAATTAACCAGTCTTCTGGGAGAGCCAGACCAGAAGCAGTGTAGAGGGGGGGGGTGTTGGTGGGCGTGGGGGGCTTCACAATGCTGCCAGCCCGCCCATGAAGCTTTCTTTGAGCTTTATCTGATATGAGCACTCTCTCCCGCTTTCCCCTCTCCCTTCTCCTCCCTCTCTTCCTCTCCCTTTCAAAGCTACCTTTTCTTCTCTATTCTCTCCGCACCACCTTGCTTACCCTTTTGATCCTTCTCTCCCTAGTCCTGTCCCGTTTCTTCTTTTTGTTTTGACCCACCCACCCCTGCCCTCTCTTAGCCCCACCTCCACCTTCTTATCCCTCCGCCCCCTCCCCTCCGCCACCCCCCTTCCCCTCACACACACTTACTGTTGTTCACGCTGGGACTGCTGGCAAACTTCTCCCTGCACTGCTGTCCCAGGAAAAGAAGCAATTCCAGTTTCCTCAGCAGCTGATGATCTCACTGAAATTTTGCGATGTGATTGGCTACTCTAGGACTCTGTGGCGGGAGATCTTGAGAAGGTGGTTAGCGGGGTTCTTTGTCCCTCTGTGCTTTCTGTTTGGTTTGGGGCTGTGAACCCCAGACACCGCTGTATTTCACAATAGAGTATAAAAGCGATCTAGTTCTAAGAGAAGTGGTGACCTTTGCCTGGGTGACAAGGTTTGGTGGTATCTGAGGAAGGCACAGGCTCAGTGAGACAGAAACCTGGGAGTCTAGCACGAAAACTAAAAGAGGATCTGAGCGTCTCATAGAAGCTTACACTCAGAAAATCTGTAATGCGACTCCCAGCCCCAAAGTTGATCTTTCTTTCGTAAGGAGGGTCTCACCTTGGGACAAAGAGCATTGGATTTGAAATCATGCACTTCACTTCTAGTCTCTACTTAATTTGTATGGCTTTGGGCAAGTCATTTCATTCTGCTTCCACATGGCAAAATAGGAGTAATGACATCACCATTTTTATAGCTTTAGTGAAAGAATTAAATGTGAAAATACATTCTAATGTTTAAACCTGCTGTTGTGTTAATAGATAATATGGCATAACAAAAAAGAATCCTGAATAAGGAGTTTATAATGTGTTTTGGTTTTTTGGTTTAAGTTTTGATTTTCTTTCTTTCTTTTCTTTTTCTTTTTTTTTTTTTTTTTTTTTTTTTTTTTGGTTTTCCATTTTTTTCAGTAGTGAACCCCTCACAATCTTTTCTGGGAGTCTTTGCCCTTATCTGTGAGGTGGGAAAATGGGACTGAATGGTCTCCATGGTCGTCTTTTTTTTTTTTTTTTTTTTTTTTTTTTTTTTGGCTCTAACACTATGTGATTGACAGATGAAGCTTAGCATCCTCCTTAAATGGCCTATCAGAGAAGTTGTTTCCTTTCTCAGAACTCTTGCTAATGTCTCACTTTCCCTTAGGTTTGCCGATGAAGCCCCTTTCCATAGGGGCCTACCCCTTCCACACCCCCACCATGAAAGTGTAGACACGAACTATAGCAGTTTGCACAGGGCTCATCCTTGATGGAGATTCTCTCCCCAGGCTACTGGCAGGAGCAGGATTTGGAGCTGGGAACTCCGGCTCCACTGGAGGAGGCCCTCAGCTCCACAGTCTGGAGCAACCCTGACCTGCTGGCCAGTCAAGGTGAGAAACCAGGCCCTTCATCTCAACGTTCTACAGATGTCTCTCTCATCCTCACACCATCTCCCACTCATGGTACCCCACCCCATGTTCTCACGCCACTTTCACCGCACAGCTTTCTCCTTCCCATTTGACGTCTAGATCTTAGTTCTGCACCGCCACCACTTCTCCATGCACTGACTCTCCCCCCTCACTCTGGTACAGAGACCTCTGTAACCCTACACCTCTTTCCAAAAATAAAATGCCTCCAGAGGAGTGGATTGCTCAAAACAAAGAGGTCCTGGAGAGGCGCTGGCAAAGAAGAATTCTTCAAGGGAGACAAGGGCAAAGGGATTAGAAGGCGGAAAGTGATATACTGCTATTGCAAATGAGCAGTCTCAGACACCCTCCATTGAGAAAATTTGGGAAAATTTCACTTCTAAATTTGCTCAGTGACTACACAGAAATCTCAAAATCCATCACAGGTTTTACGTCTCCATTCAGAGGATCACTTTAGGAAGAACGCCACGGGCACAGCTCCGTGTGGAGGACAGAACATAATTCTGGTGTTCAGAAACAGTGAGCTGATCTTAGGGGTCTCTTCACCTCTGCTGCCTTGTAGCCCGTGCCTGGGAAATTGAGGGAGCTCCCTTAGTTCCAGCCTTTACAATTCTAGGCAGTCGCAACCATCAGGCTTCCTACTCCAATTGGGGAACTACCGCCCTTAATGGTGTGTCTTGCTTGGCATAATTTCCAGTGGGCCTTCACTCTCTGCTAAGATCAAGCAGGATGTATTTCCTGGAAACACAGGACTAGGAAAGTAAGAAGTAAGCGGGCAGGATAGGGGTCAAGTCTTTGACAAAGAAAGCATTATAGTACTCTATAGAGGATGGGGTAAGTGTGTGTTTGGGGTTCCTATGGAGCTGTGGATAGTGCTGGTTGTGGAATTCTGTGACACAGAACAGACTTTTGGACACTCCTGGATCAGAGCATGGAGATGATTATTTTAGATTTGCTCTCAGGAGGTCACTGCTGTTGGGTCACTGAGAGTGATTTTGAAGATGAGGGAATCAATATTAGGAATCAGAAGCCTTGCTGTGGGAACTTTAGCACAGTGCCTGGTGGCAGAAACAGATGCCAGCATTGGAGAGGTTCACAGCTAGACCTTAGGAGAAGATTCATTTGGCATTCAATTGATTTATCAAAAAAAAAAAAAAACCTGGATTTCTTCCCCCCTCCCTTCCTTTCTCCCCTCTCTCTCCCTCCCTCCCATCCTCCCTGTCTTCCATGCCTCTCTCTCTCTCTCCCTCTCTCTCTTTCTCATTTTTGACACAGGGTGTATGCAGTCCAAGTTGGCCTCAAACTCAGCACATAGCCAAGGATAACCTACAACTTCTGCTCCACCTGTCTCTATTTCTTGAGTGATGGGATAGCGTGCGCTCCACCACAAGCAGCCACTGTGGTGCTGGGGGTCCCTACAATCCAGGGCTTCATGCACGCTAGGCAAGGACTCTATCAATTAAGCTTGCGTTTTGTTGAATTTCTCTAAGGAGTGAGGAGTTAGGGATTCCGAACACTGAGGCACACTAAGAGGAAGACTTTAGTCTTTCACTATTTAAATGATATCAGAATCAAGACTTGGGTTTGTAGTTGGGGAGACAGGCAGACCTACCAGGAAAGAGAACACTTAGTTGGATTCTATTTGCATGCCTATAATCCCAGCACTTAGAAAGGCAAGGCAGATGGACTTTGACAAATTAGAAGCCATTTTGAATGCACAGTAAGTCCCAGGCTAGCCAGCACTGCAGAGTAAGACTTTGCCTCAACAGCAGCCACAACAAACCAACAACAATGGTAAAGGCTGGTGAGAGATTTGATGATTGGATTGAAGTAAATGCTAGAAAAATTGCAAAATATGATAAAATGTTTCCATTTTTTAATTTGTGTTTTGTTTGCTTTGCTTTCTTTGTATAAATGAATGTACACACCAGGGGCTGGTTTAGGCATTACTCCATTACAGTTTTGGTTATTAGTCATAATTGCTTCTACTGGTTTGGCTCTTATAATAGATGGTAACAAGAAGGCAAGACATAGGATGGGAGAGAGCTGCGTGTGTGTTCTCAACAATGAATGGCAGAACCGTACCTATAGAGACACATGTGGAGTAGTATGTTCAGATATGGGTGCCTTTTTCCTTTCAGTGGTTGTGACCCTGTCAGTTCATCCAACATGCAACAAGAGGTGAAGCTTTCTGTGTATTCAAAGCAAGAGAAGAGCAGGTCTGCCTCCCCTCCACTGCCACTACTACCTCTGTTCACTCATGAAGCCTCAAGAGAATACAGAGACCAGAGTCTTGGATAGCCTGAATTAGATGAGGTGGACGGTGGCCCAGTAATGGGTGGACATGCTCAGGGCTCCTTAGGAAGCTAACTCTACTCTACCCCTGCAGATAGCCAGCCCTGGACATCTGATGAAACAGTGGTGGCTGGTGGCACAGTAGTGCTCAAGTGCCAAGTGAAAGACCATGAAGACTCATCTCTGCAGTGGTCTAACCCTGCCCAGCAGACTCTATACTTTGGGGAGAAGAGAGGTAATGTCTCATGAATGACCTTCCTCTATAGGAACTATGGGCTAGGGGAAAAGGGACAGCAGAGGCTGATGGGAATTTTCTGTGTAGTCCAGAGGCTAAGAAACACAAGGTATGTTATTTGAAAAAGTAGTAGACTCCTAGTTGTTTACGGGAGAAAAACCAGTAATACAGTTCTGGCCTCAGCCATGCACAGTCTATATAGAGTCCTGGAGTAGTATCCTCCCAACCCCCCACAAAGAAGCCCTCACGAGAATTGACTTCAGGCAACCCCAGTTCTCTCCTAAGTAATTACACCAGACACAGACTATAATACTAGTATCTGAAGCTACTACGCCTGGTAGCTCGTGCAAGTCACCGAAAGCTTCTGTCCGAATTCAGAAGTGGGTTGTCTTGCTTTGTCTTTGGTCTCTGCCCCCACCACTCTGCTCATCGCTTCCCCTTGATGATATTAGCCCAGGTACACATGCAAAATCCTGGTAGAATCCTGACTCTCATTTCTCCTGGTTTCCCCAGCCCTTCGAGATAATCGGATTCAGCTGGTTAGCTCCACCCCGCATGAGCTCAGCATCAGCATCAGCAACGTGGCTCTGGCCGACGAGGGCGAGTACACATGCTCCATCTTCACTATGCCTGTGCGGACCGCCAAGTCCCTCGTCACTGTGCTCGGTGAGTTTCCCAAACCCCTGTGTCTCCACAGCACGCTGCTTTGCAAGCACCCCCCTCAGTGGCTCCCAAAAGCTCCCCAGAGCCAGGCAAGCCTCCAATAATATCAGGAAAGACCCGAACATTTCCCTTTAAATAGGAGGGAGACAGAGTTCTCATCTGCTGCACCTACTGTATGATCTGGAGCAAACCGCATTCTTTAAACACAAAGTTTGTAATTTATAGCAAAGAATAATCATTTCTACTTCACTCCAAAAATTATGTGGGGAAAAATGCAAGATCTGTGTGCAATGTCCAAGTCTAGTTTCCAAGACAATTCTTTAGTTATTTGAAAATACAGTTATCTTCAGCCTATATTCTAATTTCCATCTCTACTCTCTTGAGCTCTCATTATCTCTCATTATCAGCAACGACCCCTAGCTGCTCTCTGGGCTAATCAGTCACTATCTTCCTTCAGGTGTGCCCCCCCACCCCATCTACACTACCACACTTCCTCCCTTTAGTCTTCCTAGGGAAGACTTGTACTCAGGAAGTAGATAGATAAACAAGAATGTTGACCTTTCATGCTTCTCTCCATCTTGCTAAACCAAAGTAAAGCTCAGATGTTCTGATCCATGTAGAGGACATACCAACAGGGAGAGTTTGAACTGTGACTTCATGATGCCTCTCCTTTCTATCCTGGCCATCTCCTATGCATGGCAGGAATCCCACAGAAACCCATAATCACTGGTTATAAGTCATCGTTGCGGGAAAAGGAGACAGCCACTCTAAATTGTCAGTCTTCTGGGAGCAAACCTGCAGCCCAGCTCACCTGGAGGAAAGGTGACCAAGAACTCCACGGTGAGTAGTTCCTGCTCTGGAGTTACAGGGATGAGGTGGTTCCGAGAGAGGGTGGCTGAGATATGACGTGTGTGTGTGTGTGTGTGTGTGTGTGTGTGTGTGTGTGTGTGTGTGTGTGTGTGTGTGAGAGAGAGAGAGAGAGAGAGAGAGAGAGAGAGAGAGAGAAAGAGAGAGAGACATATAAGAAATAGGGGAAGTGAAGAAAATGAATGACAGACACACTATGGGCATGTGTTTATTAGGCTCTATCTTCTCTTTATACATTCTTACCCATTTCAAAGATTTTCTAAGTATGTCCTGGAAAAACCATCAGAATCTGAAGGGTCCAGACAGTATCTCTATGTGAAGATATAGTCTGTCTGTGTATACGTCCAGTATGTATATATAATATAATATAATATATACATACATATATATATTGTACATGTTTCTATTTATCTGTTTCTGCATTCCAGGGGACCAGACGCGAATCCAGGAAGATCCCAATGGGAAAACCTTCACTGTGAGCAGCTCAGTGTCGTTCCAGGTTACCCGGGAGGATGATGGAGCAAACATCGTGTGCTCTGTGAACCATGAATCTCTGAAGGGAGCTGACAGATCCACCTCTCAGCGCATTGAAGTGTTATGTATGTCATGGGCTTTGGGCTGAGGAGGACCAGGTGTGAGGTAGACAGTGAGGAAAAGCAAAGCTCTGCTGGCTGCACATGAAGCCACGCACACAGACGAGGCAGCAAGCGAGGCTTCAGAAGAGAGGCCCTTTAGTAAACAGCGCCGGCTTGGAGAGCTAAGGTCTTTGTCTCCATGTCTGCTTGCGCTTCGGGAGAGGAGCCCCAGACAAAGGGTAAACGAATGTGTTGGGCTACATTCCAATGCTACTTTCTTCACAAAAGCTTGCAGCTGGTAAGATTTGGCTCGCGGGCAGAGTTTACCAGTCCTTAGGCTGAACCGGTGAGTGCGGCACTCGATTGTAAACTACCGTGGCAAATGTGACAAACCCAGAGTCCTGGGATGTAGTTACAGAGTCGGGATATAGTGACCAGCTTGCAGCCCACCAACTGCTGTTTGCGTGGTGTGAGGACTGATCTTGGTTGTTTGTTTGTTACATGAGAGAGGTGGACAGGGCTGTCACTATGGCCTCTTCACACTCTTACAGTCCGTGATGTCAGGAGGGTGAGCGTGGAGGAGAAGCCTAGTCCTCTCTGGTGCCGAAACATTCTGAGGACTTTTACCTCCCAGTCTCTTCTCTATGTGCCCTGGTTCTGAGCTTCCGCTTGGGATTCTGACTGAACATTGCATCCTCTCTCCACACGTCTTAGTCCTACTCGTGGACACTGCTTTTGAGATACCTGAGATAGTAGGGGATACCTGAAGAAGAAGGCAGAATATTCGAGAGTTTCTCACCTGAGGAAATCTGAAGACTTTTTCAAAGGAACTGTTATGTATGAAAAGGCAAGGGTGTAATTGAAGTATGGACGTTGAGCATGGAGGCATAGACAATAATGCTTTTCTTTTCCTAATTTACCAAAAGGTTGGGGGATTAAAAAAAATAGCTAGAGCTTTTAATCTCCTTATGGAAGACACAAGCTGATTAATTTCCTAACTTCAGTGCCTATTTAATCAGTAGTTAGACCATTTATTCAAACTTTAATACGAGTCAATTTTGAATGGCACCATGGTCCATTTGAATGACACTCAATTGGCAGCTGAGGATGAGCGTTTTAGCCAGGACAGACACATATTAGCTGTATGTCCTTGACCAAAGCCTTTGATCTCTCTATGAATCTGGCTTACCACTCTGAGACTAAATAATATGAAAGAAACCTACAGACTTTTGAGGTCTAAGTTATCGTAAAGTGTTTCTGTATTTATTAGTTCCAAGCGTGAGGCACTGGACCTTGGGCAGTTCTCTTGAGTCCTGGTTCCCTGGCCATAACTGGGGACTACTTTATGATATTGGAGTGCCAAGAGTCCCCTCTTAGATACCAGGCCACCTGGCTGATACTCTCTAGGGTCCCCTTTGATCAGCAGTCAGTCAACAAATGCTACATTCCAGGTCCTATGCTAGAGGTCTCTTTAGCTTCGAAGTCCTGGAAAACCCATTCTCTCACCTGGCCTGGCACTCTTTGTCCTGTATGATTTAACTGAAGCATGTTCATTAACTGCTTGTTAAGGTTGGCTCTGTCCTTAGGGAAAGCACAGCCTCTTTATCCGTGGTTACAAACCAGCATCTGGTCACATTGTTCTAAGTCACCATCTGGACCCAGTCTCCAAAGCAGCCTTTTGGCATCAATGACAGATGTCATTATTCCCACACAAACCCATCTATATTGTCTCAGGCTTTTTTCCCCCTCTGCCAAAATATGACCCCCCACTCCTCACTGTTTCTGTGCTGCCGTTCCATGTTTGGACTGACCGTTCAAAGGGATGTTTTGTGTTCAAGCATTGATTTCACTCCAAAGCTCCCTCACAGAGTAGATGGAATAGAGAGGTTGTGAACTCAGTCAGTGTCAAGTTCACTTTCTTTGTTCATTTAAAAATACATATTAGGTCCTGTCTATGTGCCAGGCAGTTTTGCTAGGCATGAATAAACCATGGATTCTCCTCAGCTCTGCGAAGATGTCCTATATGTCCCACCAAGGGCAGCCTTGTTGGAATGCCAGCGTTCAGAGGCTGAGTTACAGCAGGTTGCTCTCAGTCAATGGCAGTCACAATCTGTTGTCTCAAGATCCAGGAAGAAGGAGGTCTTGTTCATAGCCTTTCGGGCTTCTGAGACTTTGGGGGCAGGAGATAGAATCTATAGCATGTAACCAGGCGAGTTGAAGGTTTTAAGGGTCTCCTGTGCAGAGTGGGGAGTTTTGTGCTGACATCATGTACTTTTCCACAGACACACCAACAGCCATGATTAGGCCAGAACCTGCTCATCCTCGTGAAGGCCAGAAGCTGTTGTTACATTGTGAGGGGCGTGGCAATCCAGTGTAAGAAGAGCAGTCTTCGGTCTCCGATACCCCTCCACCTTTTCAAATAACCGTTCTCACCACACATCTTCCCTCCGTGGACCCCAATACCCGCCGAGGCATACCTCCTACTCCCCTAACTGTTCAGCCACACTTCTCCTTTATTTCCGTTGCAAAGCAGCAGACGTGAGGTTGGAACACCCCCAAGTTCAGTTCCTTTGGTTCCCCTAAGGAAGAACGGTACAGTCAGATAGGGGTCAAAGCATCTCTACCTCCTCCAAACTGCACCCAAGACTGATACCCCACACCATCACCCATGCCCACTCTCTGGCCCATATAGCATCTTTAATGAAGTTTAGCATCATTGTGCAGCTTCTGATTTCCCTGATACTAGTTCATTTTTAATTCCTCTAGCCCTCTGGTCAAGGCTATGCAAACTGTATCTCACTTTCCTATCTCCACAGCCCTCAGCAGTACGTGTGGGTAAAGGAAGGCAGCGAGCCACCCCTCAAGATGACCCAAGAGAGTGCACTCATCTTCCCATTTTTGAACAAAAGCGACAGTGGCACCTATGGCTGTACAGCCACGAGCAACATGGGCAGCTATACAGCCTACTTCACTCTCAATGTCAACGGTGAGTATTCTCGACTTCTCTACCCCACATCTTCTTTCTCTGGTCATCTCTTGTTCTCCTGATGGTAAACCTAGACTCTGTATGGTAGTTAGGTAGATGGAAAATACCCACTATTGGAAAGCATGGTACTTAGGCTTGAGGAGTGTGTAGCAATGCCTAATCAATAGAAAGACGAGCTCCCACTGTCTCTCTCTATTTAGGCAGTAGCTTATCAGCTCCTCCTCCCAGGACTAGATATGGTGTGAAAGCTGCCTCCAGTCTCTTTCCTCGAGACCCCGTGTTTGGCCAAGAAAAAAAAAAAGAAGCATCAAGCATGTACTTATGCTGAGGGGTGGTCAGAATCGCTTCTCTAATGCTACCCCTCCCAAAGGGACAGGGAATTGCCTTTTACTGAAATGCCTCGAAAAAATTGGAGCCACCAGACACATAGAAAGTAAGGTTAGCCAGTTGCAGTAAAACAAAACTAGGTGCAGTAACTCACATTTGCCATCTCAATGTTAGGGAGGCAGAGGCAACCTAGCCTACTTGGTGATCTCTCAGCTAATGAGAGATTATCCTGTTCAATAAATTAGGTAGATGGCCTTCCTGTGACCTGTACAGTAAGGGCACAGACACGCACAGACAATAGCACACACACACACGTTCATACACATGTGCATACCATACAAACACAAAAGAGACATTCAAACCTGAACATCGTCAGACCCTGAGGAAAACTCAGGGACTCGCCTCATTTGAAATGCCCAGTAAGGCAGGGAATGGGGTACCTAAGACCCAGAATCTCAGGGATGAGAAAGAAGCCAAAAGCCTGAGGGCTTGGGACCAGAATATGTGCATTGATGATTAGGACTCTAAAGACAACCTCTCCGCTCATGGAAATTCCTCAATCCAACAGCAGGACTAGTGCAAGATTTCGATTGCTATGACAAGGCACTGAGATCTAGGCTCAGCCCCTCGGATATCTCCTGATTATTTCTGATGGCAAATGGCAGTGAATGAAAGTTAATGTCGTGCCCTGTAATTGGTATCTTATTATATTTATTTAATTAATTAATTCACTTTACATCCCAATATCAGCCCTTTGCTTTCTTCTCAGTACTCCCCTTCATGCCTGTCCTATGGACAGGCGTGTCCAGCCTCAATTGGCATCTTCTTGATCCTGCCCTGGACTAAAAAGCTACAGGAGAATAGGTTGATGGTTTGCTGCTAGTGCTGACGCCTGGTGGTGGAAGGAGTTACTGCAGCCTCTTCAGGAATCTCCTGTGTGCAAGGGGCTGGTTATCGACAATCCCAGAGGTCATTTTGACAGTGGAAGACTGTGTTTCTCCAAGAAAGGTTTACTTCTATAGCTTCCCGAGTAAATGTCCAGGATTGATTTTCACAGTGGACCAGGTCTAGTGTTTCTTCACTAATCTTCCCCTAAATCATGTCCTTCCCCTAAATCTGCCTGGCCGTGGAACACCTGGGCCACGTGCCACCACCCTCCCAAGCAGAACATAAAACAACCAAAGCACAAATGTTTTCCTTTCAAATCAGGAATAGAAAGGCAGGGACCTAAAAAGCTGGCCCAGTCAAGCCTGAGGAAACATAAGGTAGGGAAGAAAAAAGTATAGGAGTCAATGAGGCGGAAAGAACCAAGCTGGGTCCATGAAAGACAGCAGTTTTCCCTTGGGTGTGTGACGTATAGCTGTAGCTATATAAATATAGACACGTCACAACTGTTCTGGGTTTGTTCACTTGTCCTCAGATATTTGGGTCCCCAACAAAGGTTGGGGCTTTCTTTTTTTGACATCTTCGGTTTGCATTGTCCTATGAGATCAGTTCACATTATTATAGATGGTGACTTTTGTATATCTAATGAAAGGAACATCAGTAATCATGGGAGAAATCCAATCATGCCTTCTGCACAAACCTTTAGATGATGTCAAAGTGGAGAGGAAACCCTAAGGTCACCTTCCTTGGAAGGGTCAGAAGACAGGATTTTATTAGATCACTACTCTTCCTTGCCAAGAAGAAATTACTGAAAAATAAACCAAGATATGTTCAAGAGAGTAGAGGCTGGGAAGCTAAAGGCATCAGGATTGAAACGCCTGAAAGGAGAGATGTCAAATGCTGCATGGTAAGGCAGCTGTATAGGTCACAGCCCAGGCTGGGAAAAAGATGCTGGTGTGGAGATTGCAGTCCTGAGTTCATCCTAGGAAAGGAGATGCTTTCCTAATCCACATCAGACTGTAGCATTGCTCTCTAGGAAAACTTACAAGTCTTATACAGGGTGAGACAGTAGAATTTTCTCTGCAAGGTGCTGTCCATTTGCTTAATCCTTGGAGCCATCAACTTTCACTCTTTCTTCCCCAAATCCCTTAAAGGGACTAGTGCACAATACCAAGACAGGATGTAGGAAGACATGGGGATAATCATGGAACAGGAAAACACAGGTGTGTGTGTGTGTGTGTGTGTGTGTGTGTGTGTGTGTGTGTGTGTGTGTGTGTGTGTGTGGAAAAGAGGCAGGAAGAAAAGAATTTTGATATTGGTCATAGGCATTAAAGCAATGATCTCTGATTAAGGTCAAACTTTGGTGCCAAGAAAGCAACTTGGATGGTCCAGCGAGAACTGGTTTTTTTATTGCCCAGTGAATACACTAATTTTCTTTAACAATTACTATGCTACCAGCATGGTGATGCCCACTTGGACACTAACTTGGGCATGTCCATTGTGCTTGTGCACAGCTCCTGGTTCCTCCTCATGTTGGTGTCTTTTTCCTTCTGTAAGAATATCCCAGGCCAAATTGCATTTGAAGTAAACATCCTCCCCAGTGCTAACTGTATGCCTGTCCTCCCTGCAGACCCTAGTCCAGTGCCCTCATCCTCCAGTACTTACCACGCCATCATTGGAGGGATCGTGGCTTTCATCGTCTTCCTGCTGCTCATTCTACTCATTTTCCTTGGACACTATTTGATCCGGCACAAAGGTCAGAGGTGTCAGAAGGACTTGAGTGGGTGGGGAGATCAGATAGGGAAGGACAGACAGTTAAGAGGGATTCAGAAATGGCCCTGTAAACTCATTCAGCCCCTTGGGGGTGTCTGAGGGGAAAAATACAGCCAACCCCTGCAATGCCAATGCTGTGATCATTGCGTGACAGCAACCCCACAGTCAAGCCTGATCACTTGGTAGTCATCCAAGTACAATCAGACCTACCCACTCAACCAGCTGCTCCTTGCTACTCTGCCTTCAGGTCCCTGCTAATCAGTCTCTAGCCCCTTTCTTCTTGTCCTGTCTTCTTTTCCCTCTGTTTAGCTTCTTTACCCTTCTTCCGTCTCTTTACTCTTCATCCTTTCTGCCATATATTTCCCTTTCTCTTTCTTTTACTTTTCCTCTTATTCTGTCATTACTTGCAGCCTATCTGTGTCATGCCTAAGTCATATCTTCTGTACACGCACGCATGCATGCATGCACGCACGCACGCACACACGCTCGCATTTCTTTTATCCCTTGCCTACATTATAAATGAGATTTTAGTTAAGAGTAGGATTCATTATTCATGGAGGGGGGGTGGGTCAGGTGAGGGATGTTGGCAACAAAATGCAAATTAGAGAAGGTGGGGTGGAAGAAAGCTCCAGGCAAGAGAAAGATGAGATGAGCAATGTATGAGTGGGTGGATAGGAAAGTGGGCAGGGTGGACTTCAGAGGCTGAGAGGCTTCTGAAAAGAGAAGCTTCTGTCTCCACACAGGAACGTACCTGACACACGAAGCGAAGGGCTCCGACGACGCCCCAGATGCAGATACGGCCATCATCAACGCAGAAGGCGGGCAGTCAGGCGGGGATGACAAGAAGGAATATTTCATCTAGGGGCACCCACACACCTCCTGCGCCCCCCAGGAGCCCCATGGGGACTGCTGGGCTGTCACCAACCTGGACTTGTACAGAGCGACCCCAGGGCCGCCCCTCCCGCTTGCTCCCCAGTCCACCCAGCCCCCTGTACAGAATGTCTGCTTTGGGTGCGGTTTTGTACTCGGTTTGGAATGGGGGGAGGAGGGCGGGGGGGAGGGGTGGGTCGCCCTCAGCCCCTTTTGTGGCTTCTCTGCGTTTGGGTTATTATTATTTTTGTAACAATCCCAAATCAAATCTGTCTCCAAGGCTGGAGAGGCAGGGGCCATGGGGGTAAGGTGAGCAATGAACCCGCAATGTTCAGAGGAGGAAGTTGGAGGGATTAGAAACGAATGAGGAGCAGGGCTGGTTTGCTGGTGGGGGCTTAACACAGCCCTCCTTCCATTTTTACAGCAGATGTGTCGCCAAGGAACCTGGGAATGGAAGCAGGGGCTAGTAGTGTCTCATCTTCTACCAGCCCTGCACTACAGACAGGGAGACAGGTGTCACACTGACACCTCTCTTCCACTACATGAGAAAGAAACAAGAAAGAGAGTGTTCGAGATATGATCTGGAGATAGCATGCAGCCACACAGGGATCCAGGGCTTCAACATGTTCTTCCCAGAGAGAGTAGATATCCGGAGAGGGTGGCGAAAACAGCCCTGATCACCCATTGCCCCCCACATGAATGAAGCTAGGCTCCTTTAAGAGAATCTGCCCTTGGGGGACAATAGAGTTCAGCTTTCTCTCCCAGCTCCAGCAGCTGTGGAGAAGGGAGCTGTGGACCTGTACAACGTCTGCTGCCCCCACCTCAGAGGGGCCCCTCACTCTTACCCAAGCCCCTGGACTGTTGCACGGCAACCGATCCTCTTATGGCATTGCTCAGCAACTACTCCTCCACCCTGTGTCACCCCGTGCCCTCTCCTGTTCCCTGTGCCAGCCCTCGGTCCCTCCTCCCTCAGCAGCCAGGCAGACATGACAACAAAATTACTAAAAGGAGCTTCACTGCAGTGAGCTGTTTCCTGCCCAAACCGAGGGAATAATGTGAACTCTGTACACGTGTGTGTGTGTGTATGTGTATGTGTATGTGTTTGTGTGTGTACGTGTGCGTAAGTATGCATGGATGTGTGTACATGTGTGTTGGTGTGAACAAGAAGAAAAGGGATTGAGAAGAAGGACCAGAGGTCTTGGGTGGGTGGACAGGGCATGGGACATGAGAGGCAGATTTTGGGAGTGGATGGCTTCTAGTCAGGGTTTGTGACTCGTCTAGGGATCTGCTCCATCCAAGTCATTTCCAGACCACTCTCAATGCCTGTCTGAGAGAGAGGAGTCCCAGGATGTGGTTTACCGGGCTGTGCATTTTGTCCCTCTCTGAAATACCATGCATCCGCCACACTTCCCTGGACCTCCCATCTCTGAGCCATGGGGCCAGGGCCACAGCCTCTGCTATGCACCCTTCTCCCTGGCACTGACCCTGGGTCTCCATCTTCAGTACCCAGTGACTAGAGGACTGGGTACCCACATCGGCTTTTGGTTTACCGTCTTCCTTCTTATGGCCAAGCTGGTTACTGTGGAGAGGAGTTTGCTCACCCTCTCCATCCTGGATGGCCTGTCCCTTAGACCCAGGATGCTCTTGGCATCATGCTGCCCCTCCTCCGGCATGTCCTCCCTGCTCTGACAACAGGTGTGCAAAATGGGGCAGCTGCGATCCAGCAGGCCTGCCCACTCCTTCAGTTCAGGTAATACCTTCGTGAATCTTCCAGCCCCTGGTTAGGAACCTGGGCACCCCCAGGTAGCCCCTCGCTTAAGCCAGGGCTTCTCCTCTTATAGCAGCAAGGGAGCCCTGGGTCCCAGGGCTGGGCTCCTATCTGGGCTCCTTGTCTCCCAGCACCCGCTTTTTGGGAAAACGACTTTTCCTCTTCGAGCTGAACCACTCTGTCCATATTACACAGAAGCCATATTTGTACCAGGCGGGCGGGCGGGGGGAGAGGGGCTGTCGTGCTGTGTGTGTCTGTCTGGGGGTGGGGGTGGGGGTGGGAGAAGGGAGCAGGGAGGGGATCGTGTATCTTTATAATCTTTCTAACTCTCCTGTGCTAATCTCAGAGGGACCACCCTCAATATATCTGGATTATCCCATGTGGTCAGGCTGCCTCCTTTTTGCTATTCTCACTGCTGGCTGGGCTGCATGTAAATAAGGGCTGACCTCATGTCCCCGGCACCTGGTACTCAAAGGGTCCTCGCCATGCCACTCTGTGGGGCATCTGTATATGGAATCAAGGGACAGAGTATCTGAGAATATTTACATTTAAAGCATGTCATCTGACTGCTACCCTGTTCCCCTCTGTCCAGCCATGCTGGCCACCACCGTGATGGAGGTGAAGACCTGAGCAAAGCCCTCCAGGAAGGAGAGCATCACCAGTTTTTGCCAAACTCTCTTTTTAGCTCCCTCCCGATGCACCTGAAATTAGACCTGGGTACTGATCCTTCTACACGTCAATCTGAGAGGGTTAATGGGAATCCACCTGCCGAACATGTATCCTGCATTTCTCCTGGCCAGAGAAATACCATTTCTACCTCCCTCCAGAAACTTTACCTATTGCCAAGTCGATGAAGCATTCTCACAGTCTGTATGTCTCACAACAGAATATGAATAGAGATTACCCAGTGGGCTAGAGTCTCACATTAAAGTATGCTGTCCCATGGTCCCACAGAGCCTATTTTGATGTGTCAGACCATGTGTTCTGCTTGGTGTGAGAGATATACATTCATTGAGTCCATAGGTGGTAAGGCAAATGCCCAATTGCTCCCTAAAGAAGAGTCTTTACAGAGTCTAGACAGGCCTCCAGTCTTCTGTTCCTTACACTGAAGCGCCCATACCTCTAAGATAGCAATGCACACACCCAGGCACCACCCAGCATCGAACATTCAGATGGGACCACACTGATACCCAACACAGACACACAGATAAATATGTACATTCCTCCACGCATGCTGCCACACCTCCAAGTAAATGCCTACTCTCCGTCTGGACAGAGCCAACACCAAATACCATTACCACACCTTCCCCCAAACAGGGGAACATTTGAACTCTTTCCTTGGATCCCATTCAAAGGAACAGAGAACAGAGAGAGTCATCAGCTGCCTGGTTACTCCAACTTCCCAGCACCTCTCTTATCTCTGCTTCACAAGTCACCCCTGGCCCCTTATCCTTCCGTTGCTGGAAAGATTCTTGGTTTCTTCTTTGCCACCTTTGAGAAAATTCCCCTCTTTGTGGACCTCACCATGTTCTTTTCCTGAGGTCCTTCTGACCAACCAAATCCAACTTCAAAACAGGAAGCTCCAGGACAGTGCCCTATGCTAGCCCAAGGTTTAAGAAGGCAGTGGGTGTGAGCTTGAACTTCCTGAGTGTGACCCTGAACACACACACACACACCCTGGCTCTGCCTAGAACCTGAGAGAATTCATTAGCCCTGGGCACTTATCTTGGAGCCACAGCTGCTGACAGAGTCCAGACCCTGTACTCTGCTGCTCTGCTGCCCTGAGCCTGCAGTGCCATGGGGAACTGTCTGCACCCGGTGAGTGTGGGGAGTGTGGTTCGCTACCCTTGCCCCTGTCCTGTTGCTCCTTCTACTTCCTTCTCGGGATTTTAGACCTCTCTTTTCTCATAATCCCTCATGTTTCTTTGTTCTCAGTCTCAAAAATCTCTTCCCTTCCTTTCCTGTTTCTCATTCCCACCCTATTTCTTCTCTCTCCGTCTTTCAGGCAGTCCCAGCAGGTTTGTCCCCACCTTCCCTCCATCCACCTGCTCTTTTAAATCTCTACACAACGGTGACTGGGTTTCTCTGTGGCTCTGACCATTCAGGCTCCCCCTCAGCTTTCCTGTTCACCATGCTCACTGCATCCATGTCCCGCAGGCAGATCCCCTGTTCTCCAAACCCAAGTGCCCCTTCTGCTCCTACCCCAGCCTCTTGACTGAGGTGCTAGATGCCCTGACTGTCCCTTCTGGGTGTGCCTTGTAGGTGGAACGCTTTTCAGTAGACAACAGCAGAACTCAGTTTACGTTCGAAAACTGGAATTATTCGTATGAAGATAACGCCTCCTATGAACTCACAGATGACTACAACCTGACACCAGCTGCTCCCTGCTACTCCTGTAACCTGCTTGACAGTTCTTCCCTGCCCTTCTTCATTCTCACCAGTGTCCTGGGCCTGCTGGCAAGTGGCGGCATCCTCTTCACAATTCTCCGACCTTTCTTCCACTGGCAGATTTGCCCCAGCTGGCCCATTCTGGCACAGTTAGCAGTGGGCAGTGCCCTGTTTAGCATTTCGGTGCCCATCCTGGCACCAGGCTTGTACAGTGCCCATAGTACAGCCCTGTGCAACCTGGGCTACTGGGCCTGGTATACTGCTGCTTTTGCTCAGGCTCTGTTCATAGGATGCTATGTCTTCCTCAACCCCAGCCTGAATATTGTTCAAATCCCTGGCCTCACCTTGGGACTCACTGTAGGACTTTGGGGAGCAGCTGCTCTCTTAGGGCTGCCAGTCGCCCTGGCCAGTGATGCTTACGATGGCCTCTGCACCCTTCCATCCTATAGGAATCTGGAAACTTTGAAGCACATACATTCTGCCATCTGTTTTACCATCTTCACGGGATTGCCACTGACTCTTTTGGCAGTCAGGGGGCTGAAGATGGCATTGGGCAAGGGGCCAGGCCCCTGGGTTAGTGTCCTGTGGCTCTGGTTCATTTTCTGGTGGCCTCATGGGATGGTTCTCATGTTTGATGCCTTGGTGAGGTCCAAAGCCGTGCTTTTGCAAACATGTCAATCCCAGAAGATGCTTGACATGATGCTGGACGTGGCGGAAGCCCTGGCTACGCTGCACTGTGTGGCTACACCACTGCTCCTGGCCTTGTTCTGCCACCAGACCACCCGCAGATCCTTGGCCTCTCTGTCCCTCCCTGCAAGATAGGCTTCTCAAATGGATACCCTTGCAGGCAACTCGTAGTTTGTTCGTTTTTTTTTCCCCCCACATGTCAACTTAAATTAAAGTCTATACTGCTTTTGTGAAGCGGGTGCTTTCTTGTTTTGTCTGGAGTTAAGAGAAGGAGAAAGACCACTGAGGGATAGGAGGGCAATGCCTGCCTTGCTTTCCTGTCCCTAGAGCTGTCCCGGAGGAAGAAAGAGAATGGTGGATTAGCATCCTCAGGAATACAGATGTTCTCTGGAGGTGAGTGATTATTGTCTTCTTACGGAACTAGAGAAGAAAAACAATAGGAAGAGAGGAGAAGATGAGCTCTCTCAACTAGATGGCAAGGCTCGACAAGCACACAACAGGGAACCCATTACAGAAAACAAGTGGAATGGGCAGAGAAACCAAGGCAGGAAAAAGAGCAATGAGTGACAGGCAGCAAAGCCCAAGGCAATAGCCCTACCTGCTCCCCTGTCTGACCCTTCCGAGTGCTCCTTGTCATCTTCGTCTTCTCTGGCTTTGTTTGGAGGTCAGAATGGTGATAGAAAATGAAAGGAGCATGCCCCAGGATACTGGAGATTAGCTGCCCTACCAGGGCTGCCAGTCACCTTGGCCAGTGATGTTTACTATATCCCGATCTAGGGCATACATCAAAATAGTGTAAAATGCTCCCTAGAGGCTGTCTTTGGCAAGTTAATTCTTTATCACGACCTGGACAACCTCCTACTCACTCTCCTCTGTGTGTGTGTGTGTGTGTGTGTGTGTGTGTGTGTGTGTGTGTGTGAGAGAGAGAGAGAGAGAGAGAGAGAGAGAGAGAGAGAGAGAGAGAGAATGTATGTGCACTTGAGTGAATATGAGTTTGTGAATGTGCATGCATACACATACATGTGTGTGTGTTCTGGCAAGTTTTTTATTTATCATGATCCCTATCCCCCATCCTCCGTGTGTGTGTGTGTGTGTGTGTGTGTGTGTGTGTGTGTGTGTGTGTGTGCCTCTGTACATCTGTCTCTCAATCTGTTAGGACCCATTTCCATGTTATAATAGATGCATGCAAGCAGTGAAATGTGTCTACGCATGAGCTTGCGTCTCCGTCATTTTCTGCAGTACACATACCTGTGTGTGTGCACAAAACTCTTACAGAGGTCCCTTCCTAACTAATTCTGTGCTGCACCTATTCAGAATTTGAGGACGGAAATCCTTAATCGGTAAGTTTGTTCATGATGGTGTTTGTGTATAGCCCTTCTGCGTGTGGCATATAGAGGGAATAGATCATGACGTAACTAATGGCGAAGCATCTGAAAGGAAGACACCTTGATCCAATTCATCTTCGGACTGGAATTGCCCAAGTTTTCTTTACAAAACCAAGCTCTCAAAAGAAGCCTTTACCCTATGCCAGCCTCTTTTCTCCTTCTCTTATACATCCTAGTATCCTAGGAAATTTGTCCCCTACACATGCCTGGTTCTCTGTCTGCTTGTTGTGACTCTGGAGGGTTTTCTTCATGCCCTACTCAGCAAAGCTTGGGTGGTCATAAGCAAGACCCTCACGTGGAGCATTCTCACCACCAACAAATTAATCTTCTCCCTCGAAAGACCACAAAAAGAGCTTGTCCCTGCACCGCAACCCCAGCCCACCCAGGAAAACTTGAGCAGGTATTTCACCTCGGTCTGAATCCACTTAATGATCAAAGATGCTTTCTACTGTCTTCCCTGACAATCTATGCATGACTTCCTGGGTTTAAGGACTGAGGAAAGTACAAGAAAGGGGCAGGGATGACTTAAAGCATCCTAGGCTGGAGAGTGCAAAAGGATCAGGGAATTTTCCTGGGTGGGTTTATTGGCCTTGACAAAGCCTCTAAATCTCCCTCCTCTGGTCTCTTAGCAACCACCAGGTTTAGTTCCTGATTGGTGCAACACAAATTGAAAGGCGGGACTTTGGGACCCATTGAGACGCGGGAGACATTCTGAAACATAGAGGAAGAGAAAGAAAATGAGGAAAAAGAAAATTATTTACAAGCCTAAATTATGTTCAGGCCTCCAACCACAGAGATGGTGAATGTGTCCTGGTGTTTTCTTATTTCCTTTCCAGCTGCCATTTACAGAGAGAGAGAGAGAGAGAGAGAGAGAGAGAGAGAGAGAGAGAGAGAGAGAGAGAGAGAGAGAGAGTCCAACTGCTTTCTTCCTACAAAGGACTAACTAGATTTAGAGGTTGACCTAATTGAACGAATATTAAGGCTGTTTTGACTCCCTGATCCTTCCAGTGTTCACGGGATACTTGACCTAACACTAGGGCTACATATTCTGTCTCGACCTCATACCTTCAGAGGGGTTTCCCTCCTCACTCAGTCCGGGTTGGCAGCCTCTCGGCGATAGCTAACAACTATCACATCTCTTGCAAAAGGAAGGCAGAAACAGAAGCCAGCAGCTGATAAGAGGTCACCCTGGGCTGGAAACAAGAATGCTTATAGTTATCTGGCCCTCATCCCCCTTCCCCCATCCTTGCTGCCCTGCTCAAGGCCCTTTGGGACTGCCCTTTCCCTACCATCATACTGCAACCGGATAGTTCATCCCCATGTCTGACCCTGAATTCAGTCAACTCTTGTAACTTTCCTCAGGGACCTGCTATCCGGACCCACTCAACCCAGTGGGTACCACTAACCACTCTAAATTGGGCTGAAACTTGGCATCTTTCATTCGACCCTTCACTTCAGGAATACAAATCCTGTTTCCTTAGAATTTAATATAAGGGTTGGCAGGGATTTTAGCTGTGTATGACTTATTGGGCATTCTGGCTAAGGGGAAAAAGAAACAAAAACAAAACAAAACAAAACAACAACAAAAACCCACCAAAACTCCTCTCAGAAAGACGAGAGACAAAACGAGCTCTTGGGGATACATAAAGACCTCCGGGGAGGGTCAATTTACATTAAGGGGAGAGATTTTTTTCTTGAGGAAAGTTTGAACATCACATTGATGCTTATAATTCATTTATTTCTGGCTGAGACTGGTACCCTAGAGGATTTAGGAAACAAATGCCTCTTTCCTAAATCCTTTCATCTGCCGCCACGCCTATACCTTCCTTCTCTGTCTCCCAACACCTTCCTTCTGTAGCCTCCGAGGAATTCTCACTGAGAAATTCACTGGGATTTCAAACCCAATTCATTGCCAACTCTAATTGCCAGGAATTTGCATGAAAACCATCCTATGCTATCTAATTATTCTGACAACAGCAGTCGGCCGTCTGGGCACGAGGAGAATCGCGGTTTTAATTAACAATAATGCACCTTGCAGATGAATGTGACTGTTTAGGTTAATTAACAAGTCCAAGTGTCTCCAAATCATCTTTCAGACATCTAGGTGATTCGGGTGGGAGAGGTAAGGAGCACACAGAGGGCGGCGGGTATTTTAGGAAATCAGTTCAGAAAACCTTCGTGTTGGTTCACATCTCTTCGATAACTATTGGATGAAGAGGAAGAGGGAATCTCTAAAAAAGAGCTCCTAGATATCTGGGCTGGGGATTTGGAAACAACAAACTGTAGTGAGAGTTCAGGCAACTTTTGTGCCACTTTTACATTTAGAATATGCTTTCTATATTTTTTTAGTACATGACAAGGTTAAGTCCTTATAATTCTTGGGTATCTCTAACTTTCTTTCTTTCTTTCTTTCTTTCTTTCTTTCTCTCTCTCTCTCTCTCTCTCTCTCTCTTTCTTTCTTTCTTTCTTTCTTTCTTTCTTCCTTTCTTCCTTTCTTCCTTTCTTTCATTCTCTTGCTAATGTGATTTCTAGCATGCTTTCCTCTATTTCTCTTTAACACATATGGGCTTCCTAATGTTGCTTACCCCCAAAGACATAGCTCACAGTGTCTCAATTCACTCCCTTGTCTCTCCCATCGAGGAAAATTATTTGCATAAATCTCTTAAGTAGTTTTCTGGATTCTGGGAAAACAAACAAACAAACAAAAAAATCATTTCACATAGCTCCAAGCCTTACCCTTTGTCTCTCTCGTCTTGCTAATGTAACTTCTGTTCTCCCTAGAGTCAAGTAACATGTGGCAGAGAAGGAGCACACCTCTTAGTAAGTCTTCCCTTTAAGGATTATTCTATCGTGCCTCAGAGTTGCATTCCCCATACCGTTCATCTAGGTTACAGCCTATCCCAAAGAGTCCCAGTGCTTCGGTTGTTAGCATGGGCCAATTCTCTGGATGGCCAAGTCCCTTCTGTGTGCAAGTCTTCCCACCAGATACTTTTCTGCCAAAACTCTCCTGTGTTCTTTGTATGAATGACATCCCCCCATCCTCGGGGTCTCAGTACAAATATCAATTCCTTCAAATCTGACCTAGCATTCAAAGGGATATAGCTTCAGTGCTCTCTCTCTCTCTCTCTCTCTCTCTCTCTCTCTCTCTCTCTCTCTCTCTCTCTTAATTTATTTTTATTTTGTATATATGAGCGTGTGTGTGTGTGTGTGTGTGTGTGTGTGTGTGTGTGTGTCTGGATGTGTGCTCAGACAGAAGACAGAAAAGGATGGAAGATCCCTGATACAAAATTAGAGTTGGTTGTGAGCAATGAAATAAACTTGGGTGTTCTACAAGAGTAGCTAGAATTCATGGAAATACCACTGCCTGCGCCTCCCAAGTATTTAGTCACCCTGTATTCTCATCCATGCTTCTCCTTCACAGACAGCCACAAAGCGCTGGTCAATGAGTGTGACTCTCACTGCAAATTAAGAGAAAGACATGTTGAGATTTCAGGCATGCGTTACCACACCCAGCTGATGCTGTTTCCATAGCAACAAGAACTCGACATCAAAACTGTCCTGATTATTCACTTACTGTCTGACCACTTCAGTTCCTGTCCACCCCTTTCATCCACTACTATATACTGGGCTTCAAGAATACAGGGCCTGGGTGTTACCCAGTCAGAGGACAGTAGGCATTTGATAAGCACATAAGCAAACTAGTTGTTTTGTATGAATAAAGCACAGCTTCCCACACTGGAGGGTTCATAGTCTGGTGATAAAAGGAACAGAAACAAGCACACAAATAATTGGGGGAGAAATCTGTAAAATCAAACCAAAACAAAAGAATCATCATCAACAACAAATACTTTCTCTTTAAGTTGTTTCTCTTGTGTGTTATTTACTTATTTCAAGGTCTATGAACCCCCTTTCTGTGCCAACTCATGATTGACAGAGCTAGGGGACCTCACCACAGTTCTTTAGTTATGCAATGAAGGAATAATGCTTGGGTTCTTTGGGGACAATGCTAGGTTTGGGACAGCCAGGAAGAGAAGGGAGAGGCCATATTTTATCTGTAGTGAATCATAGGACACTCCCTGAAGTTCTTGGACATGAAGTCTTCTACTGGCTCCAAATCATATTCAGAGTCCAGCTCCCTCCTCAGTTTTCAACACAGTCTAGGGAAAGGCTCACATTTCCTGGAACCTGAAAGTCATTTTGATCGACATAGTAAAGATTTCCTAATGTTCTCTACTAAGTAATTTTAATTTAGGATTCCCATCAGCCTTTCCCCTTCTCTATCTCTACGCTCGATTTCTTTCTCTTGTCTTTTGTCCTCTGTGACCCTCCACTCTCTGGGGTCAATTTATCTTTCTCATGTTCTAAGCACTTGGTCAGGTTAATGTTTCTAGGCACATAATGGGTATAATTAACTTCCTTTATAGAATGGACCCATCGAGCAACCATGGGAGATATTGAGGGAGACAGAAAGAAAATTTTTAATTATAGACATCTTCTATTTTTTTGACAAAATCCCTTCCTTCCTTCCTTCCTTCTTTCTTTCCTTCCTTCCTTCCTTCCTAATTGGGGTTGTTCAGGCTTCCACGGAACCACATTGGGCTCATTTGGATCCAGGGACATACATCTTCAGAGTCCTTAGTCACCAGATCTTGTCTAGGCGTCTTCTTCATAGCCAGTCCCAGAGCTCCTGGTCAGTACCTGTCTCACTGGCCTAGATTTTTCTCTAACAAACCAGAGGTGCTTATTTGCTGTCAGGAGGAGGTTGTGGTAGATTCTGCAAGTCAACCCACTGAAATCCAATTACCCAGAGCATAAGGGATGGGTGTGGAGCTTGGAGCAAAAGCTTGGTGCAAATGAGTTGGCTCGCTCTGCAACCCGAGAAAGAGGTGGAGCAGAATGATCATTTTTATCAACCTAGAAGCTTCCAAAACCACAACAATGTTTCCCTTGTTCTGACCCTCCCCTTCAGCCCTTTCAAGCGTTGGTGAGGAGTATTTTCTTCTTTCATAGATTTAATTGATTGAAAGATTGGTAGAAAGAACTGGGGAACATAAAAGGAGCAGACGGAAGAAAGGACACCGTGTTAACAGAACTTACGAGAACCAAATAAAACTTAATAGAGACAAATAGAAAACTTGTATTTAAGACACCAACTGCACAGAATTAGAATGGAAGGGACATGGATTAACAGACGTCTTCATATTAAAACCAACCCCCCCAACCAACCAAATAAAATCCTTAGAGGTTTCACTTGGCTACAAGCTAAGTATGATCCAATCCTGTGTATGGCAGCCAAAATGCTAATGAAGTCTCCAAATACATTAGGAGATGCAGCATCCAGGACAAAGGAGGGCAGGGTGCCACTCCTGCCCAGATAGAACATGTACGGAATCGAGGACTCACCTTCAGGTCCCATGTGTTGAAAGTACTACTAGAAAATTAAAGCTCTTAAAAGTTGTTGACTTTTAAGACGATGATGACATAAGAGACCATGCTTTGGCTGCCACTGAGGGGTGTCTTAGAGGGAGAGCTACACTGGAAAACTGGAGAAAATGTATATGTGTATCGAAGTAACTGAGTTGGGTTATAGGAAAAATAAATACACGTGCGTAGCTTCAGAAGTGGAACTAGCAGATGAGATGAAGAAACACGAAGACTAATGAGGGACAGACTTTAGGAAATGCAGTCTGTGGTGGAATCTATGCCACAGGGAAGGGCTGTCACACTGTTACCAATGGCAGAAGGAGGAGGAAAGAAGAACAAACCAGAAGAGAGGAGCTTTCCACAACTCTCTCTCTCTCTCTCTCTCTCTCTCTCTCTCTCTGTCTCTCTCTCTGTCTCTCTCTGTCTCTCTGTCTCTCTGTCTCTCTGTCTCTCTGTCTCTCTGTCTCTCTGTCTCTCTCTCTCTCTGTCTCTCTCTCTCTCTCTCTCTCTCTCTCTCTCTCTCTCTCTCTCTCTCACACACACACACACAAGCAGATATGCACCCTATATTGCCTTATGATCTTGATTTTTAGTGGTCAGCTTACCAGATATGAGACTTGACTTTGTGGAGACTGGAGATCCACAGGAAAGGTGGAAGGGAAATACACATAAATTGCAAATGTTTCCAGATGAAAGGGTTTGCAAGAATGTGGGGAAGAAGAAAACAAAGGGGGAGAAATTATTAGTGTTATGCTTATTTTTATGCCCAGAAAGAGCTCAAGCTGGGGTTGTGCAATAGAACACTCAGAAGTCTGTGCAGGGTGTCCTGTCCTTGGGGTACGGCTGAGAGTGATCTCACAGCTACCTCACAAAAACCAAGGATCAGTCACCCGAAGAGAGCTTTTTCAATCATGGCATCCTTGGCTCAACCAAAGATATTCTGATTCAGGTATCTCTTTTTTGGGGCACAAAAGTACCCTGGATCACTCTGATAAATGCTAAATGATATAGCTAGATGGACGTGCTTTTTTTTTTTTTTTTTTAAATTCAGATTCCCAGGTCTCACATTGATTTTAATTTGTTTGTATTCTGGAATTATATACATGATCCGAAGCTGAAAAAGTTTTGTTTTCACTGTTTCTGGCTTAAAGAACAATGAAAGGATTCTTAGCCAGATGTGGACCTGACCTGAATTTTTCCAAAGGTAGGTACCATTCCTGGCACAAATTACTGCAGAAAAAGAGTTGCCGGTGCCTGTGCGCCCTCTAGTGTTCAGAAGCCGTCGCGTCAACTCCCACTTCTTCCAGACCCAGGGTGGGTCTGGAAGTTTGCTGTTGAACGCTCCAAAAAAGAAGCCTTATTTAAAAAACGAACAAACCAGAAAACGAACAAAAAAAAAAGTAAAGAAATCTAAATACATGTTTTTAAAAGTTCTTTCCTGGAGTTAATAATGGAGGGAGGAGATCGCCAAGAATTGCTTTCCAGATGTCCTTTGCCTTCTTTACCTCATGTTGGGTATTCTCGATTTAAGAAAACCGAGAGAGACCCTAGCTTTAAGGATTAATGAACAACTCGCCAAGGAAGCAAGGCACTCCATGGGTCAGTTTTGTCCTATGAGAAGTGACATAATGTACTAGCGTTAGGTGGCTGAATTGAAACACTGGTTAGACATAAAGTGTGTGGGTCCTGCATTCTCTGCTGTATTACTCACCTACTTTCTGAATCCTCATTTCCTTATCTGATACATTAATGACACTTTGCCCTACTTAGCTCAAAGGTCTGATGTCAAAATTGAGTAGGCTGACAGATGTTGAAGATGTAAAAATCAGTTATGGCTTGGTAGAAATATACTGTAATTAGTATTTTTTTAAAAAAGTCCACCCTGAAGATGATTGGGGAAATGTCTATTGTCTTTTGGGATCATTTTCTCTAATACACAGTTTTATACATTCATGAGCATGTATAAAAGGGGATGGACTTTTGGAAGTTACTTTTCTGCTCCTGTCCTTGGGTATCCACTCACGACCACAGGGCTGTAAGTCTATCTGAGATAGAACTTAAGAGAAAACTATAAGAAAGGCTTGATTTTAAATGGTAATGAATGGATGCAGGAAGGAGGTAGGGGGCTAGTTAGAGCTGGGTATGTTTCAGCCTTTGGACTAACTCAGGCTACATTATATAGCATTATTTAGAGCAGATGGTAAAATGATTCTGTTCTGCCAAATTTCAATGGTCCCTCTGCAAGTCCCATCACACCCAAACATATTTAAAGATCTTAAAATGACCCTATTCAGATTTGTCTCAATCGCCTGTGGTTCCCATTCCTGGTGGGCTATTTCTCGTAGGAAGGCAAGTTCACTGGAAGAATTTTCCTTCTCAGTAGCTGAACTTGACCCAACCCAGCCAAGAAGGACTGTCAATGCCTCAAGGTCTACTAATTCTACTTCAAGTGTGGGCTGTAGATCATGACGGGCCATCACCTAGGAGCATACAAGGAATGCGTACTCTTGGACTCCACCTCAAATCTAGAGCTGTATCAGAGTCTGCCCCTCAGTAAGATACCTTGTGATGTCTCTGCACAATAGAGTTTAGAAAGGACTCCCCCATTGCCCGAACTCTAGCAACTTCTCTGGGGCAGAGATGGGGAGCATTTTCGGTATTTTGAAAGCCTCCCTGATTCCAGCCCAATCCACTCTAAAGCAATTTTATAGGCAGACAAAGAGATTCTTAGAACGTGCCAATCAATTCATAACATTTCTGAGGATCACTGGCTTCTAATTACCCTAGAGGAAGACCAAATGTAGCATAGGGTCGAGGTCCCCACTAACTTCTGAACCCCCTCAATTACCTTGCCATTCATGACAATGTTCGGAAAATAGTGGATGACAATGATGTCTTGAAAGCTAGCCACCTTCTTTGGAATCTCTGTCTCTTTACATAGGGTAGTACCACTGTCCCAGAAGGTTCTCAGTGGTTCCCGTTATCTGGACAAGGCCTCTTCCTCAGTACTTAGTTCAGGTTATGTCCTTTATCTAGAGCCATACCTATTGCCCTGCTGGCTTGATTGATGAGTTTGGTGTGCTTGACATGTACTCCCACAGCAACATAGGCATTCACATATAACCTTTGTCCTTGGGGATTGCTCCCATAATTCTGTTTCTTAGGCAGAGTCTGTGGTTTTCCTGTTTTTGCATTTGATGAATCTAGCCTAGTGCTAGACACATAGAACACATTTTGAAACATATATATATATATGTATATATATATATAAACATTAATATACTCTACAGTGAAGAAAATGGACCAGTGCAATCAGAAGCAAAGCAACTTTTTCAAGAATAAACTGTTAGAAATCTAAAATCTGAACCCACGTCTGTGTTCCAAAAAGACTTCCAATCTCTTGCTCTTTCTTTCTCTTGCATTCAGATGGCAGTGAGTCATAACAACACCCAGCTTCGACGATCTAGCTCACATTATAAATTCAGATACGACCTTCTGGGAGAGAGCTTTGAGTGAATCAGGTTCATTCTTGTACAGAAGGTGGCTGAGACCCAGAAACATGAAAGATTGTCCCTCGGTTGTGTTCCTCAAAGTGTAAGATCCTGTCTTTATCACATTGTGCCCTGGCCAGGGAGAGATAGCAGCCAGTTGTGGTGAGGTAGGGGAAGGGAGTCTGCCCTCTCCATGCCGAGCAAACTGAGTCAAGGTAATTAGTATGCATTGGTCGTGAACCTTAGTGCTCCAGCTGCCTTCCTGCGGTGGATAAAGAATGGACAGAACAACAACAGAGCTATCCCTCAGCCCCAGGGCAAACTGGACAGAATCCCTCACTTAGAGCCCACTGGCTTCTGGCCTCACCACAAGGGGCCACATCCAGATGGAAAAGTGGTGAAGAGGGTCTAACATTTACATACATTTGCATACGTTTGCATATGCACAGTAAGAACAAGTAGTTCATTCTCCCGAGGCTTTCAAGTAAATCTCATTATTGCCACCTTCAGGTTGTCAAGGATAGATTATGTTCTTCTCGAATGCCTTCTTGCCCTCCCAGGGTTCCCGAGCCCTGATTCTGGACATGGTGAATGTGTGTCAGTGCTGTGAGAAAGGCACTGTTTAAAAGAATGCAGGAGGAGCACAGGGCACAAGCAAAGAGGTCACAGGGACAGCCTATAGTCAGGGCTTACTTACACTCCATCTCCTCAGAGCACCGTTCGGGGAATGTTCGTGCACATCTGTCCTATGGTGGAATATTTGTGCTGGGATAACAGCTGCACGGGTTGGATGCTCTCCGCAGGCAGCATGCTTCTTCACTGTGGAGGTGGGAGTGCAGCAGCGAATACCTTTTCCACTCAAAGACGTCGAGCAGATGATGAGCTCTACATGAACATAAGCTGCAAAGTTAAGCCACAGGTTCCTGGGCCCTTTAGAATAATTTTGTCATCACCATTACCCGAAATCCACTCGCCTTTTTCTCATAGACTCAGCTTTTCCTACTATTTGACTCATGCTGGATTCTTCCCAATAGACCTTTCGAGGTACCTGGGCTGAAGAAAACCCAGAAGGAAACCCTTTCAGTCTTTTAGTCAGATAGCCCAGAGGCACCGCTGTGTGCTTAGAGAACACGGGGAAACAAAGAGCAAAGGAGTTCCTTTCATCTTTCCTTGACTCTGAGAGGAAATTTGGGGAAGTTCATCAGACTCTTCCCCACTGTGAGGTGATTCCTAAGTGTTTGAATGGTTTAAATGAGAGCTATTTTACCAACTTCCCAGTTTCAAGGTTCTCCTATTTGAATTTATAAAACTACAAGTGGATGGATACCTTCTGTGTGAGGCAGTCAACCCCAAGCCTACTGTGTTACTATGTGCGTGACATGGAAGTTACCACAGGAATTCAAGGGACACTCAAGAATTGTCTTTTTGCAGTAGAGACACTATGCTGCTGTTGAAAGCTTCAGAAACTTAAAAATATTGAACAGACTCACCATCTAGGAATGCAGAGTCTATAAAGAAAACTGAAATGTTTATTAATATTTAATAGCAGAAGGCATGTACACAGTGGTTGTCTTAGTTTGGTCTGGCTGCAATAATAAAACACTGTACCCTTAATGGTTTATAGACAACAACTGGGAAATCTCTGGTGTTTCTTCTCTAGTGGAACTAATCCCAAACCTTTATATTCTAGTTACTCTCCAAAGTCCTCACTTGCTCAACCTTTATATTGGGGTCGTTCTTTCTGTATGTGTGTACCAGTGGAAGGAAGCAGGCAGGGCATAGACACCTAGTCAAATACACTCATTGAGAACAATGACACTGGGTTGAGGATTTAGCTTAGTGGTAGAGCGCTTGCCTAGCAAACGCAAGGCCCTGGGTTAGGTCCTCAGCTCTGGAAAAAACAAAAAAAAAGAGAGAGAGAGAGAGAGAGAGAGAGAGAGAGAGAGAGAGAGAGAGAGAGAGAGAGAGAGAGAACAATGACACTGTTGTTAGAGATTGAAGTTCAGTTCTCTTGGGGTGAGTCACAAAACTTCTCTGAGTCTCTGCTGTCATTGAAATAGACTCAGAAGCATCTATTACAAGGAGAAACACGGAGGCTTAAATTACCTACCATGAAAAGAACCTAGCACGTTATTTGGCACTGGGCAATTCTAAGCTGTTAACTTAAAATACAAGAAAGGCATAATTAAGTACTGAAATGCATGATCTAGAGTTGTACAATTGTCAAAATTAGAATTAAAAAAAAAAGCCCTACCTTTAAAATTCTCTAATCCAATGTTTCTCAAACAATTGTGCATGGACTGTTGCCAGTTTTTGATTTTTTTTTTTTAACCTGGCTACAACAAAATGTAAAAGCAAAGAGGCAGTGGAACAGTAAACTAATTTTTCTCTGGTGTGGAAAACCAGGTAGAGATCACTAACCCATTTATAACCGTCATTGTGTTCATAAGATTAAAGAACTTACGATTGCTCCACCGGCAGAGCAGCCTCACATGTCATCGTCTTCCCTCCCTCTGAACCATCCTTCGGGAAAAGTCTAGACGCTCTAGAGCTTAGACATGGGCAAGCATATGCGCCTCGCCCTTCTCTCACAGGATTGGTCTTCAGATCCTTGCAGATAGCAACCAGAAGGGAGCTTGGTATCCAGGACACAGCCTTTTGTTTAAAGCAATTGCACCTCTGCTACTGTGTTTGTTTCTACCTCTAAAGTTTTATCAAGTGGGGTAGGAACATCTACCTCTGAAGGACATCGTAAGGATCAAGGAAGGCAAGTGATGTAAGAAGACTCAAAAGTGATGAACTGCTCTACACATGTGTCTACTAAGAAGACTCAACCACTTATCTACTGAGAGATTTTTTTTTTTACTTTGTAATATCCATTCTACATCATCGATTTTGACTCTTGATGAACATAGGTCGAATGTGATTCTTCAATACTATCTACAAAACATTCTACCCAGAACCGAGCATCTTCTGATCAAACTGACTATATGGATACCATGAACTAGGTTGGATGGTCTTTGGGGAACATACGTTTTATGGCTGGTTGTCCTATGTGTCTTTTAAATGGGGTGCTCTGGTTTGATACAACAATCTGAGCACAAATGGATCTTGTTTTCTTCCTTATCAGCTGATGTTCCTAAGATCCTAGAGAGAAGCTATTATTTTGAAGAAAATAGATTTATTCTTTATATTTTGGCTTCAAGACTTCAGCAATTTTAAACCTATCCTTCTCAAGCTAAAAGGCCTTCTCTTTGGAGAAAATGGCAACAATATAAGAATTTAATAGGGCTGCCTTCTTTTTCTTTGACATCTGTTTCCATTTTGCCACCTTTATAAACCTCTCATTATTTCGTCTTCATTTTACACGGAACATCCCTTTAAAAGCCATTTGAAACTACTGCTTCCCACCCCTACCCCCACCCCCAGATCTATGCATTCTACCCTACCCTAAAATACAGTGTCCTAAGGAAGAAATAAAAGAAGTAGAACATAGGGACCAAACTTACCCTCTTCTAGACCATCCTATTTAGATTCAAGTTTCAAATTGGCTACAGTTTGGTTTTGTTGACCTTGGGAGAGTCATCACTTCATTTCTTAGAACCTTCATCTAAAAATAAAGATTAAATATTATATCTGCTTCCTGTTTCTCCGAGGAATCGGTGAGTTAATTAATATATGTAATGGTGCTAAGAGAAGCCCTCAGCACACAGTAACTACTCTGTACATACTGAGTATTAACACTGCATTGACATTCCAGGACCTCGTAGACTTTTGGGTTGCTTCTGAGATCTGCTTGCTCCGTATATCTTTTGTACAGGTCTTTATTCAATCTGAATCCATCAAAGAGAGTTTTATGGATCCCCATGGGGTTTGTTAGCTGTCTTCTCCTTTCTTTATCAGGATAGCTCATGATTATTTTATTTGAACCTCAGCTCTTAGAAATGCCCATCCCATTAAATTATTCCATTATTTCAAATCTCAGGTTACAAGGTCTTAATTCTTTGTTCGGAACTTCCAGAAAGCTGTTTTCCTAATGTCTGGGTGGTACACCAAAGGAATTAGCTTCATTCAGTTATCCACACCACATCCATTAACAAAAAAGGAATTGAAATGATATTCATGCTCTATTTTAATAAGGGCCATCCTATCACTTAGTGTTAACATTGGGAAAGAGCATAGCCACTGCCCTTCTGGCTGAATATCATGTATGCACTCTTGTCTGAGTCTTCCTTACTGGTCAGAATTAAATCTTGAATAGCAGTCTTCCTTCAGTGCTTTCTCTACCTACTGAGAGATGAAGATGTCCGCAAGACCAGGCAAGAATCATCGGCTGTTCCGCATGACCCTTCTAGAAGATGCCAAGTTAGTTCAAGATCCTTGTCCCCAGTAGATCTTGCCACTCTGCCAATTTTTGCAAATCAGAGAAAACAGATTAGAAAGATATCTATGTGCTAATTTGCACATGAACCTGTCTTATCTCCTCTATGACAATGAAAATTACTAGAAGGTTCCCTGTTCTAAATAGCTTTAATAAAGACCTAACATTCTACTATAAGTTAAGTCACCTGTCATCTAGCCTGGTAGGGATTTTTTTAAAAGACATAAAGCACAAAAGAAGTATATGTTTAAGGCTCCTTGGGCACCTAACTGTATGCATCATGAGTCAGCATTTTGCCACACCTCCACAAAAATCTACTAGGCCTCCAGAAGGCCTGAGGAAACTAAAACGTGCTTGAGTTCCTGGTGGACTTTACATGCCTCTGACTGATGCTGGACCCTCACATCCCTGGTTGATCATCCAGCCCATCTGAGCTATTGGCTTAACAAACAGGTTTGTTAAAAGCATTCCTATACAACTTCAACCTGCAGAGTACATTTGGGTACCCCAATTAGCCACCATGTCAGTTAAATATGGTTGTTTGCAGTTATAATAATTGTGGTCAAATTAAGTATAACTTCCAAGAGGGCATAGGGCAGATTTCTGAATTACTCCAGGCATCAATGCAAGTTAGTAAAAATAGCAAAGCACAAATGTGTTGAATATCTACTATGTCTCAGGCTCTGTTCTTGGGGTACAGAATACAAAGGTGATTGGAACGATGGAAGCTCTTAAAAACCTCTTACAGATGGGGAACATAGACATAAAAACAGACCACAGCAACATAGTGTGGTGAGCATAATCCGGATAGTTGCACAGCACAGAGGAAGGGCCCTAGTTCAGCCATGGAGCAGGAAGTACAGAAATTCTTTATGCCAAGGTTGCTTCCAGTTAGCCACAGTGTAGAGCTTCACCCTAAAGCTCAGTAGAAGCATGTGATAACTTGTCACTTACTAGAGAAATAGCTTTGCCATGCAAAATGAAGCCGAGCTTCCCCTCATCTTTGATTAGCCCTTGGGTTCAAAGCTGAACAGAATCAGTCTCCTGTCTACAATCTGTGGATGCCCTAGACAAGAGCATGTAAAAAGAAGGGATCCGTCATTGTCAGGGAAAGGTCTGGAAGAAAAGGGGACTTGAAAGAAGACAGAGGAGGGAAGGGTTTCATGGTCCTGTCCAAGTTCCTGAGGCAATCATGTACGAAGCCAAGCAAGAGGCTGGTACTGAGACTTGGGTTGGTTGACAGGAGAGGGGATTGCTTGAAGTGATGGCTGTTGGAAAAGTCATTCTATCAGGGCTTTCTGGAATACTGTAGATGCCTCCAGTACTGTCCTCTGTAACTTGCCAGTCCACAGTTGAGTCAATGATAATTCTTATTTCTTAGCAACTTGGAGTCAGTGCAAGCGTCCTGATGTCTACCTTGAATTCTAACAACCATTCTTGTGTTTTTTATTTTTTTCTATGTTGCCTATTTGTTTTAGTCAGCTAAAGGCATTCTTAGTGACTCAGGGTGCCAATTTCACAGAGTGTGGCTCTAGGCATGACATTTCTTACTCAGATGCCTCAGATTGCTTATGAAGAATTCTTTATTCTTTCTCATTTAATATACGTTTTAAATTAAAACACAATTACATCATTTTTCCCTTTTCCTGTTCTTCCCCCATCCCTTTCCATGTTTTCCTTGTCTCTCTCAAATTGATGGCCTGGTTGCTGTTGTTGTAGTTGTAGTTGTTGTTGTTGTTGTTGGTGGTGGTGGTGGTGGTGCTGGTGGTGGTGGTGCTGGTGGTGGTGGTGCTGGTTGGTGGTGGTGGTGGTGGTGGTGGGGGTGGTGGTGGTGGTGGTGGTGTGTGTGTGTGTATGTGTGTATGTGTGTGTGTGTTGTTAAATCTCTGGGATTTGATAGGTTGTATTATAGACTGTTTTGACTCATCTTAGCAACAATCCTGGTTGCACCAAGACTAGGAAATTTCAGATTCCATAAGGTAATAGAAAGAGTCTGTTGAATTTTTCCTGTAATCATATGTAGACAAGGTCCCATTTTCAGAAGATGGAGTAAGCAATCTTGAGACAGCTGGAAGTGGATAAACCTGTAACCAAAGATCAGGACCTCTCCTGGTAAGAAGAATGGAGTTAAGCACTCTAGAAGAAGCAGGAAAATTATCCCTCCTGTACATGGAAGGATAGCATCATGGTCAAGAGAGAGAATGGCAAGCAGGCCTATACCTAGAATTAAAGGCAGCAGGTGGCAGGAAAGACAGGGGCTTGTTAGACCAGTGAGAACTTTGTGGAATGAGTAAGAGAGCATAGATTTTATCTGGTCTCGAGTGTGGACTCATATACTGTTTTTAATCAGGGAAATAAGATGAGCAAGGTTCCATTTAATTTAATTAAAAAGAAATCATAGGCAAATCACTTTGGAGATTGTTGAGCCAAAGGGCCCAAGGGAGCAAATTATGAAGCATCTGTAATTGACCAGATAAGAGGTGAAATGACCTGAAGTAGGAAAGCCATGGGTTGCTTAGGGAGACATTGTTGGAGGAATAGCTGGACCACAAAATCAGCGGGATGAAACTGGGAGGGGGCAGAAGAAGGAGAAGGAGAAGTCAGCAGAGATAACAGTGTCTGCCACGTGGTAGACCTTTGATAAATATTTATGCAAGCACAGGTTATTCCTGTGATGGTTGATATTTCTGTGGTTAGTTCTGAGTGCTACTAAAAGGAGAATCCTGGTCCCAGCTCATTCACTATGTAATCTCAAGAAAGCCACACAATTTCTTCTATAAAATGGGAATTTGACTTTGTTCCGGGAAAAATACTGCAGAGCAATGCTAGAAACAGGACAAAAAACAAAAACAAAAACAAAAACGTATTGCAATGCTTCCATAGGAAGACATATTTCCAACTTCAAATAAGCAACTTAAATAAGTTTGCAGAAGAACATTTTAATTCGAGGATCGCCATCATGATCTTCTATCATTTCTTGCACCCTCCCACCAGAAACAATTTTCATTAGTATAAATCTTACATGTCCAACATTTTAAAAGAGACTACGGTATATGTTTCAGATCCCCTATAATAGTTGGTACAACACTACCATTAAAAGTTCACCTTGCCTGTGTTATATCTCTTTGCAGGGCCCTAGTTTTGATTCTAAATACTTCAAGTATGTATTCCTTCACTCTTCATTCATTCTTCCATCCAACTAACAGACGGTTACGGAGTGCATAGTCAGATGCAAAAATGAGTAAGACATCAACAGTTTATACATTGAGTGAACAGGGTACCCAAGCAGATAAGTGTGCATGATGCCATAATGTAAGCTGGGAAGTGAATACAGCTATGAAAGAGATATAGATAAAGTAATGTGGCTGTCAAAAGAAGGGAGTAATTACTTCCAGTGAAGAGACAGTAGTAAAGGCAGATGTCTTTGGGAGATAATATACCAGTTCATGCCCACACAGAAAATGATGTAGCTGGTAGCCTTGCCTCCAAGTTCCCAACTAGAATGTCTGGAGATGGCTGGCTTGGCACTGGGGTATGTGCCAATCTAGGAGGCAGAGTTCTGATGGAGTAAAGCCTGCCAGACCAGTCCATGGTCAAATTCCACTGCCCTGGGCTTAACAAGGGTAACTGTGTGGGCCGGTCTATAACTTTGAAATTAGAATTCCTAGGGTCCTTTCTCAGCACAGGGTTCTTAATGTAGTGACCTTTGATAATAGGCATGACTAATCTTATCCTCCAGGTGCCTCATCTGAAGGGTCATTTCAAATACCTGTTTAGCTTTTGAAAATCAATGGACATGATGATTGTCATTAATGTTATAGCTAATCGGCTCTGAGTGCTTGCTACAGGCTGTGCAACTGTCTAAATGCGTGATGCATTTATGCACAGTACCCCTATGCAGTAGGTCCCCCTGCATATCCTTTCACTGATGGGCAACACCAGAGTTCCGATAATCAATCATCCAAGGTTCTGCAGCTGGGAAGCAGTGGATAGTCTACTAAATACAGGTACTGTGGTCTCTGGACCCATGCTAACAGATCATGATACCTCCTTCTACAACAGCATCACTTTACAAACCACGGCAGTGCTTTATATAAATGATAATACTGCCCTCATGAAGCGCCTCACCGATCCGGAGGGAAGATCACCAGAGGCAGCAACAGTAAAAAGAAAGGCACGCAAAAACTACGCCTTCAAAATTTGTACCAGGTTTTTTTCTTGGCTGGTTGCTCAGGACATAAAACTACGAATGATCCACATACACAAACTTTCAGCATTTACGCGAAAAGCCTCGACTCTTGAGCTTAGACTTTTCACTGTGCCGTTAAAGATATGGCCCTCAAGTTGAAGTGTCCTGAGTAAAGCCACAGGATTTGCAAAGGAGAGAACTGAAAATTGTTTTACGGTTGTAGGGCTTAGAAGTGTCAGCTCAGTGTTGATCTAAGTGCCAATGTTATGTAATTTTCCTAATAATTACCCGGTTTCTCTAAGCCAGGGTGAGATGAGAGAGCAGGAGAATCTCGTAGCTCTGGTGTGTATCAACTCACTTGTCTCGTAGCACAGGCTATCCATAAACACACCCTTTACCTCCTCAGTATCTAGTAACCGCTTCTTCTCAGTGGAGAATACATTTCACTGTGTAGGGGTTTGGTTTTCTCTGTTCCTTTAACGGACCTATCTGTTTTTCGTTCCACATATTTGAGTGTGTTAAAAATACCCCTTCGAGTCTGCTTCATTTTGGGGTCCAGAGAAACCTCAACTCATGGTGACATTCTAAGGTTCTGTTACTTTGGGTTCTGTAAGTGGCTGAAACCAATCTGATAAAATTACTTAAACTGTTTCCCTGGACGATAGTGGCTTTCTGTGTGATTCAGATAAGATGTGTGCTTTGACAGGAATTTAGGCTGCTGGCACAGAGCCCCTAAAGGGGCAGAACCCTGGACGAGGGGTTCTAAAGCAGGCTGACGCTAAATTCAAAATAATATCAAAGCATAAGCAACAGTAGTGTTCACCGAAGGCTGAATCAAAGCCAGAAATGCTTTGGGTTTTTAATGAGCATTTCTTAAATGTACTTTGGGGAAAAAAAAATAAAGACCATATATACTGCAATCATTTCCTCCTGCCTTTAGAGTGTCTGTAAATGTATCCTGGATGCATCAGCTCCAGGCATTGTGTAAATTGTGCTCTAGTTTCCCAAGGCCTTTTGACTTTAAGAGAAGGGAGAACTTTTTCTTTGGGTAAGCTAGACTAGGCCTTGGCTATAGGCTTTCCTGCAGAAACCGCAATTAATTTGAGGAGTGACCTTTTCATTAATTAAGTAATCAATAAATCAGCTCTTTAAACTAATCTTCATTATACCTTTTTATGATTACAAGTCACAGGGAAGAATTTATTTGGAAGAAGAGTTAGACTCCTGTTTAGACTGGAAGCCACCTTGGATATGGCGGAGAAGGCAGGTTCGGTGCTCACTTATGAGTACCCGGGTGATGGGCTGTTTCGCAGCAAGAAAGAAGAGTCAAGGGTATGCACAAATTCATGCTGCTCAGTGACAGGGCTCAGGCCCATAGTGGCAGCTCAGGACATAAGCCTTTGGCTACTGTTCCATGCCCCCAAGTCTAGGATGTTGGCACAGGAGCAGGTGGTGTCCATCTGGGCTGGTAAACTACCTGATTTCCATACACATGTGATGTTGCAGCTGCCCAGGGCAGCTTCAGGACAGAAGGCTCTGTGGCCACGTTTGTCACTGAACACATTTCTACTGCTGCTCCATAAGGTGAGGGGAGTCACTCTTCTAAAAGCAATATCCTGGGACTTGCTTTCTGCCCCTTCATGTTTTCAGTTTTACCCTTCTCCCCACAGCTGCTGCAGAGGACAAAGTCACTTTACTGCAATGGACAAAGCTCTCTGGATGCAAATGTTATCTGGGTGAATAATTTTAAGTACGGTTTTATTTCAGCTTGGCATTTGCTGGTACAAAGAGTAAATCTGTATGATTATCCCCATTCTGCTTCCTACTTTTAACTTTTATTCTCTGCCCATTCATCTCCAATTCCAGAGCTATTTTCTTTACTGTCCTGGGTCATTGAGGAGGCAATGTCCTTTATGTTTGCCCTCAGGTCTGTACTTCATTTTGAAGCCAATGCTAGCAATTGCTTGATTTCAACCTGGTAAGTTTACACTGTATAGTCCCACGATTTCCCTAATGAGTTGGTAAAGTGTCCAAGAGAGCTCACAGGTTTCAGCATGCACAATCAGTACAGTGCCTCTGGACTCTTAAGTGGGAAAGCTATCCATGCAAAGGGTACAAGGTTCAGTATTGCTGGTCTCCTAAGTGAGAGAGTTATCTATACAAAAGTAGGTAGCTTTGGTGTGATGTGTCATTGGTCACTTCCTAGATGTAGTGTTGGCTAAGTGTGGGGAGTATTACCAGTGCATATGTATGTATGTATATATGTATGTATGTATGTATGTATGTATGTATGTATGTATGTATGACTTATCAAGGACAAAGGGAAGAAAGTTCTGGAATCTATATCCAACCAATTCATTTAAAAGTTTTTACTGAGGAACTCATGTCTATAGCAAGAATTGCTGGTTTTGTGCACTTCATGTGCACAGGTCAGCATCTAAACGCACTCTATAGTCTGTATAACTTAACTTCCACAGTGACCATCTGAGAAGTGAGAAGTTGTCCCTATTTAAAAAACTAAACTGAAATGTGGAATCGTGCAGCCTCAAAGTTCATAAAGGTCATTATACGTGGCTAACCTAGAATCTGGCCCTAAGCAGTCCGACCTGGAAGGCTATGTACAGAATATCAGTTAGTGAACTTGTGTGTCTTGTGCTTGCTTTCAAAAAATATTAATGGGTAAGACGAATGGAGTGTCTTGTTTTGCGGGTATTGCAGTCTAATAGGGGAGATAAGCAAATGAGTAATTGCCGTACATTGATAAGGTCCACGATAAACTTATCTTTTTCTTTTAGGAGAACATCACTGGTCTGTTGGCTATCTACTTCTTTCCCCGTTCTGCCAATGGATATCGCATTCATCTTTGTAGGGAGGCGGAAATTCAGATGCGGAAAGATGACAGCAAGCTATGCGCTCCGCTTGAAACACGTTCGGCCAGAACCAAAAGAATTAAGGAAGTTTCCTCAAGAAAAGAAAAAAACTCAAGGCAAATACAATAGTCATTTTTACATAGTGGTCAAAAGAACAAGTAACTAATGGCTCAACATGATCTTCACCAGGTGAGCGCACATCTGTAACTCACCCCATGCTTCTGCTCATGCTTCATGCTTGGGGATACTAAGAAGAGTTCTAAGAGTTAGCCCAAAAAGCCTGAAATGCCGATCTGAAAATTTCTCATTGTTAGAGTGATTTTCAGGCACTAGAAGAAGAAATCAATAATCTCACTGAGAGATGTGAATGGGGGAGGTACAGTGGGCAGCTGAGAGAATTCAGCAGCTATGGAGATAAAGACAGTAGGGAGAAAACTTGATCATGAATACCTAAAGACAACAACTAACCAACTCGTTTTTATTTCTTCTTCTTCTTTTTTTTTTTTTTTTTCGGAGCTGGGGACTGAACCCAGGGTCTTGCGCTTGCTAGGCAAGTGCTCTACCACTGAGCTAAATCCCCAACCCCTCATTTTTTATTTCTTAACTGGGGATTTGGTCAGTGTTTGGGTGTCAGTCAGTCCGGGATGAAAATCTTGCCACTGTTGCTCTCTATTAGCATTGGGCAAAGCATCTGAGCTTTATGAATACTTCCTCACTTGTAACCGTGATCGAAACAGTACACAAATCAAAGAGAGAAATGCCAGGGGGTCGAGTAAGCTTTTCTGTGTGTGACCCGGAACAGCAAACCATTGTCTTCTACACTCAGTCTTCTGTCCGTTGTCAAGGGGACTTGGGTAGAAGCAGGGCCAAAATGCTCACCTGAAAAACGAAAAGAGCAAAACCAGAAGACAGGTAGGAAGGTTATATGTTGTCGTGGTAGTTTGGTTATGAGTGTCACAAATGTAGCCTGGACTAGATAACAGAAAAAAAAAATGATAAGACTAAATGAATGTCCTTGTTCATGGAACCTAGAGATTCACAGTAGTGAGGTGGGTACTGTGACTCCAATATCATCACAAGGTGTCTTTTCTTTAGTCTCTTTGCTCTTATATTTCTACTGATGTTCTCTCCTCGAGCATTTTCTAGTCAATGACAAAAGTAGCCTTTGGTATCTCTAGGCCTCCATGGTCTTCATTCAGCATTGACAATTTCAGTGTAGATAAACCTCAGAAACACTATGGTCCCTGGAAAACACTGTCCATGCTGGTCTCCAGTTCCATTTCTGAACTAATCATTATTTCTAGGCAAAGACAACTCTGAAAAGGCACCATGTACAATGTGCTGGGACACATATTTCTGGGACTCCATTTCTGTCAGGAATGAATGAAGAATCTAGGTTAACCAGAGAATTCCATTGCACTGAACACAGTCCAGAATTAGGACCTTACAGTTATGAAGGAAAGCTTTTAAAAAACAAGGTCCACCAAAAAAAAAACATGGAATGGAATGAAGAGAAAAATATTATCCACCAACATGCATAATGAAATTCAAGATACATGACAAAAATATTAATAAATATTAGTGGTCCCAGCTGAGCTAAAACCAGAAACGGTTCTATGATAAGTACCTTGACTGTCAATTGACTTGGTCAAGAAGTAGATTTTAGAGTAGTAAAAGCACCCTTCTAGGTATGGTACGTGTGGTGGGGAGGAATTCCACATACAATTAAATCCAGAGGGCTCTGACATAATAGTTTCTTTGGTCCATTGATGGATCCAGAATATGACGGTATTAGTAGGAGGTAATAAAAATAAAGTGAGAAGTGGACCCTGTAAAGGGATTAGGTCATTGGGCTTGTGTTGTTGATGTCTATGCACTATCTCAGCACCTTAGTCTATGCCTTCCTGTCCTCCAGGGTTTGAATTCCTCCGGTCCACCGCACCCTCCTCACTATGATGGACTCAACCTTCAAAGACCCTGAACAAACAAATCTTTCCTTCATTTAGGTTATAATTTTGTTAGCTATTTGTTCACAGTGACCAGAGAAGAAGCTAATATACCTAAACAACACAGATGCATCTGCTATAATAAGCTTAGCTTCTTATTCTCATTATCACCCAAACATGGAGAATAACTGCTAGAGTCAAGGACATGCTTTAAGTGGTGCAAAGCAACCTTCCCATAAGTCCTACACTTTAGAGGGATCTGCACAACACAAACTGCTTACACTGAATTTTGCAAAGCACATGTACAACATCTCTGCCCTTGGGATCTGGTGTCTAGTAGTGCTGGCCTAAGGATGCAAACCCCTAACATCTGTTCTAATAACACCTTTCACTCCTCCAGCGACAGGCTTCTTTATATTCCCTCTTCTTGTTCTCAAAATAAAAGGCAATTGTGTACAAATATAATCGAATTGGTGGGTTATGGTGCCGTGAGATGGATATTCCCCAGCATGAGGAGAATTTTGAATGGCAGAAGCTCTGAAGAGCAAAAAAACAAATTAATTAACTTGTCAAATTTGTCTTCACAGATAATGCGACTGCACTGAATTCCTGTATAGAAGATTATCATTTCCCAGTAGTGTCAACTGTCCATTTCCTTGCCTCTCCTTGCATTCCAATTAGTGATTCCACAGAGACTCACTGACTCACACAGGTTGCCCGTGGCAGATGAGAGTGTTTCACAGCCATAAACAACTCATATTAATGTTAAGTATAAGTATTGTAGCCAATGTAATATACTTATCATTTAAAATGGCGACACCGTTTCTTCACAACACATAAGACTGACTGTTCTAGTTATGAGTCATTTAATGCTCTTTGTTTATTTTAAAGTTTATCTATCATTATACATGTGTGTATGTTCTGCCTGCATGTGCTTCTATGAACCACACGCATGCACATCTGTGTATTCCATTAGTACCTGGTTCTTAAGGCCAGAAGAGGACATCCGATCCCCTGAAACTGAAGTGACAGACATTTGTGAACCTAGATTTAAGTGTTTCAGATTGGATCTGGGTACTTCAGAAGAGCAACAGTGCTCTTACTGTTGAACCATTGCTCCAGCCTCCCAATAAAACGTTTGTAACAGCCTTCTTTTATTTTTCTAACTTTGTATGTGTGTAGACATATTTTCAATACAAAAAATTTGGGGGGAAGTCGGAGGGCAACTTTCAGGAGCGAGTTCTTCCCTTCCATGTAGGTTGTGGGTATTAACTCAGGTTCTCAGGCTTGGTGGTAGGGGGCTTAATCTGTAGAGCTGTCTCATTGGTCCACGTAATTGAACTCTAAAAATAGTTGAAGTGATATTAGCAAGGCTTTAAAATAGTAAAAGTAAAAGTTTAGCTTAACATAATTTTTACTTAACTGACATTTATTAAAGGTGACTTTTGTTAGTTCTATAATTGGAATATAAATAGTTAAGTATTTTGGAATAAAAATAGCTTTTTTAATTTTTAGTATACAAAAGAAATTCTGCTGACCAAATATTTTATATTTCCTTTCACTTGTATTTTAATGAAAATACTTTCAAAATTTGTACTTTGAAAGAAAATGTTTTTTAAAAAAACTCCTCAGGTGATGAGGTTGAATTCAAGACTGTAGTTAGTAAAGATAAAAAGTTTGACGTTGGGAATGGAGAGATGACGCAGTCCTACAAGTGTTTGTCATTCTTCCAGAGGACCGGGGTTCAATTCCCAGCTCCCACACGGCAGCTCACTCCAGTTCCAGGGGACCTGATGCCCTCTTCTAGCCTCCATTGCCAGTGCTTCATATGGTATACAGATAGATACACATGCAGTAGAAATACAGATAATAAAAATTAAATGTAGAAAAAAGAAAAATTTGAGCTCACTTAAAAAAAAAAACTACAGAAAGAGAGGATACCTTTTATTTAAAACTGTAAACAGTACCAATAAGCATTTTATAAACCCACAAGACCTGTTAAAACTTGTGATGGAGAAGGTATGTGCATTTAATCTTAAAAGATTAAGTTGTTTGTGAAAATAATACATATAAACAAGAAAAATGCTCTTCCTAAACCTATAGCCTGATCAGATTAAAGTAGATGTCTGTAACTCCCTACACTTTGCTAAAATAAGAATTTAATTGCTAATCAAAACAGTGAGAATGTAATGGGGAATTATTCAACTCAAATTTTTAATTTGAAAATACCAAATTAATTTTTTTTCTGCTTCAAAAAGTCACTTCAACAGAGTCAGAAAGTTTTATGACTAAAGAAAACTAAATCTCTCAAGTGTTACTGAATGAATTCATTAAAAATAGGTATCATATCCTTTCTGACATTTATACAAATATTTTTAGCAAAATAGGATTTCGGTTCATACAGGGTACCAGTGTAAGAATTTTAGTCCCAAATTCAGCAGATTCATAATACAAATGAAGTTGTCAGTGGAATTTATATCTCCTATTGTGCTAGAGCCTATGGCAGTCTATGGAGCAATTCAAAGTTATGTCTAACAGTTTTTGAGGCCTACCAAAGACAGAGTATTTTGATGAAAGGCATTTCAAATTTAGCCATAAAGCTGCCACTAGAAGTGTGATGAAAATGCTAAGCAGATCTTACTCTGAACAACAAAACAAAGCCACTACCATGAGCAACAACAACAACAATAGTAATAAAAATAAAAAATAACATGTTAATTAAATTCTACTTAAACAAGAAAAAGTTAGATCACTAAATACATGGTGAGCCATATAGTTTAAAATAGATTGATGTATCATTTATAGATTAATGTATCATCTATGCTATCTATATCATCTGATAAGAAATGATGCTTACTCTTACTGTCACTCATGTTAGCCAAAGTTTAGGAATGCTACTAGCTAACATTAATGTTCTTAAACAGAATTTTAAAAAATGCTTAATATTTTAGGGGAAAAAAGTTGCTCTTAAATAAAAAGAAATTACATGTGAAGCTTGTCATAAGTGGTATTTCATTATTAAAAGAAATTCCAGAAAAAAGGCATTCAAAGAGTGGTGTTGCCATATCTCTGAAGAGAAAGAACTCATATATAAAAATTCTAGCCTTAAATTCTGTACAGATTATTTATATTTCCTTTAGACATACTGATGCTGTCTCAGAGAGATACCTAGACATTTTCCTTGTGTATATTTTTTATAATATTCTGGCATTAAAAAACTTAGAGAGGTTTAGTAACACTAAATCTAGATAATTACTTCTGGACATAGTAAAGAATTATGTTATATTATTGCAATCTATATCATGAAATTAAAATGTTTTATAACACATCACGATAAAGATAATTTATGGTATTGACCTCATGACAATGTTTGTACATAACACCAAAAATTATATTCCATTTTCAACATTAAATATTACACTAAACATTTTCTTGTCAGTTGTAATTGCTACTGACCGAGAAGAGCAAATTTTCTGCAAATTGAAATTAACAAAAATTATAGAAAGACTACAGTAACTCAAGCAAAATTGTCATTTGGCACTTCTCCCCATAAGATAAATACTGTATGAGAATATTGATTAAAAAACATAATTAATGATTTTTCTGAAAGAAGGGAAAGAAAACATAAATTTTTGGAATAAACACATATTTAAGAAATACATACTATCTTATTTTCACCCAAACATAGGTACCCGTAAAGAGGATCTAGACATATGCAACAATAACTTTATTCATCCATTATATACTGCAAACTTGAAGTGAATTAAAACATTAACTGTATGCATAATTGTTGCTTGACTTCTATGAAAATCCGCTAACTAGGTAAGACTTTGAGCACAGTTTATTTACCATCTTCATTTAATTCCTAATGTTTAGATATTTGTACAAATGTATTCCACTAATACATTTTAATATTTCACATTTGTTAAGGGCAACCAATCACGGCTAGTGTAACTGAGTTTTAGTTGTGATAATCTTCCTTTCAATAAATTCAATCTCAGTTCAAAGGAGAATGAGAAACCCAATCCTCCATTATGATCCCTTTGAGTTTTCAGGAACCTGTGCTCTGGTCCCCGCCGCATTTACAGATGCTTCTTAAGCCAAATATATTTCCCTGCTTTTGATTTTGTGTTGTTGTTGTTGTTGTTGTTGTTGTTGTTGGTGGTGGTGGTGGTGGTGGTGGTGGTGGTGGTGGTGGTGGTGGTGGTGGTGGTGGTGGTGGTGCAATCTACATTTTTTTCTGCCCCTTCCCGATTACCCCTCCACAACCCCCCTCATTCCATCCTCCCTCCCTCTCCCTTTGCCTCGGTGAGGGAGCTCCTCCACCCACTTTCCCACTCCTGTGGATCAGAGTCTCGGCTGCTGAATGTATGACACAGATTTCTCACGGCCTCATTGGCTCCTTTATTTCTCATCCTCCCTCTATGTTTTCCGCATCCGTTTCTTTCCCACATCCACTGCACCTTCTCTGCAAACTCTTAATTCCTTTCTTCCTCAGCATAAAACAAAGTTGTCTCTAGTCTTCACTCCCACATGGAGATTCAGCCCATTTTGATGGAACCAAAACCCACTATGGTGCTTCGAAAAGGGATCAGCGATATTAGTGACACAAGAGAATGTAGAGTCCTCCGGTTGTTTTTAATAAAGTTTACCCCACTCCACCCCTTTCATGGCAGCTAATCTTTTAAATAATGATATTATTTTTTGAGTCCACCAGTTTCACTATAAATAATTTCATAATCCCACAAGCATATAGGCCTGTGACCTATCAGGACCTAAGCATAACAACATTGCTACTGGTGATGGCTCGTTTCATTCATTCATTCATTCATTCATTCATTCATTCATTCATTCAGAGTAACACAAAATTACACCAGCAGTAGCGTAACTGTATTTAGAAGAAAATTTCCTTGTGCAAAAGAATGATCACAAATAAAATGAAAGAACTCTCATAGATCCAAACCCAGCCTTTATAGGCCCGGTCAAAGAAATAACCAATGGGAGGAAGGGTGTTTACTTAGGCATTAGGATGCTCTAGTCCGTAAGAGCAGTGCTATTTCTCATTCCTCCTAGGGTACTGTTAGAGATTTCCTCTAACTCCTTATCCACAGTCCTGAGACCTAGCAATTCCACTCCCTAAATGTTTTTTTTCTCTTTTCTTCTTTCTTATCGCTCTATCATCTCTTACTTGGATTACTGGAACAGCTCAATAACTAGTCACTTCGTGTCAGGGGTTAAGCTCCTTCTTCCAACTGTTACCAGAGTGATATTTACAAAATGCCAGCTGCATCGTGTCATTTTCACAGTTGAAAGCTTCCAGTGTCTTTCCTCACAGGCAACTAGGATAAAGTTCACACTTATTGACATGACTAACATGTCTTAACAGACTGGACTCTGCACGCTGTGAGGCATTGGCCTTCTATATTCATACTGACCCTTCCCCCTGCTCTTCATCCTGGGCATGACAGTCTGCTAATTTCTCCTTCAGACACTACACAGACTACTTTGTTTCCCAAACATTGCCATATCTTTCTGGGATTCCATCCACTTTAGCCTTTTGTCATGGAACAGTGGCCTACTGCAGCTCCCCTTCTGATACATTCCCCTTTTGTATACTTCCCAGTTGGAATACTATGTCCCACAAGAACTTTTCTTAACCCCTCTAGACTGGACTAAATATTAAGCGGTGCCTCTTTCTATAAAGTCTTTGCAATGGAGCTATTTCATTTTGTGTATTTGACCTCAAATCGTTGGTAAATTCTGATCATATAGAGAGAATCCATTGCTCAGTTTCATTTTTATTGGATGTTGGTATGGTACAATTGTATCTATTTACAGGATAGAAAATGATGATATAATACATATGTGCAATATGAATTAAATGAGCTCATTGCAATGTCCACCCTTTCAAATATTTTCAACTGTCTCTTCTTTCTAACTGAAGTATTATTCTGTTCGATCAACATCTCATCATGGCTCTGTTTCCCAGGCTCTGATACCCACTGTTCTGCTCTCTGCTTCTATTCAATTTTTTTTTTTTAAATTCAACATGTAGGTGAAAACATACACCGCTTGTATTCCTGTTGAACAAGTTCCTTAGATGCTGGCTATGGAGTCATGGGACGTAGTGTTTCCTCTACTTATTTATTTAAATAGTACAAAACAGTGGTAGTTTTATAGAGGACCCAAGTTCATATCCCAGCACACACCAGGAAGCTTACAAGTGCCTGTAATTACAGTTCTAGGAGATATGATGCCCTCTGAAGTCTGTGGGCACTTGAACACATAAAATCATGAGGGTACACATACATACATCAAATATATAAGTACATATTTTTTTGTGAGCAATCATTTAGTTGAACATGGTGGTAAAGAAGCGGGGGGGGGGTTCCAGAAGAGTTAGGTAGAGGTGAATATGCTAAAATACCGTGTATGAAATTCTCAATGGATAAAATATTGTATTAAAAAATATGTATATTAAGTGTATTTAAGAAAGAATAGAAAATAATTGCTTTTCTTTATGGCTTCCCAAACTTTCATAGCGCTATTTATTCCTCATCTCTTCTCTCTCCGTTTTACCCTCCCACCGTCCTCCCCAGGCCAATCTCCTGCCCATTTCCCTTTCCCCCATTTATAGCACGTGTTCTACTCTCCCCATCTCTAAAATGTTTTCATTCCTTACTGGAGCCTGTCTATATACTAACACCGAACACAATAAAAAGGAAATCATGGAAACAATCCCATTCCCACATGACTCAAAAATAAATTAGATAAAACATTTAGGAATAAATATAACCAAGTAGGCAAAAGACTACAGTGAAAACTTTAAGTCTCCAATGAAAGAAATTGAGGAAGGAGTTAGAATGTGGAAAAGTCCCCAGTGCTCAAGCATTGGTAGACTTAATATTGTGAAAATTCTATCAAAAGCAATGTATAGATTCAGTGAGATCCCAATCACCCCCCCCATGACATTCTTCAGAGAAATAGAAAAGAAAAGAGAAATCCTACAACTTACATGGAAGCATAAAATACAGAACCTTGCTGGAAAAAGGAATGGAGAGAATGTTAGAACCAGGGGCAATGGAGGAAACCAAGAAAACGAAGCCCCTAAGTCAGCATATGCAAATTTCATAGGAACTCACTGAGGTGGGGTAGCATGCTCAGGGCCTGCACACATCTGCATCAGGTCCTCTATGTACATATTATGGCTTCCTGGTTAGTGTGTTTAGGATAGGTAGGAATATGAGCAGAGCTGGAAACTCTGATTGCTCACTGGTCTCATTGGATAGGCTGTACATGACTAGAGAAAGTGGAAACTCTGATTGCTCACTGGTCTCATCGGATAGGCTGTACATGACTAGAGAAAGTGGAAACTCTGATTGCTCGCTGGTCTCATCGGATAGGCTGTACATGACTAGAAAAAGTGGCAGTTAGCTGAAGTAGACTAACAACCCACATGAAAAGAAAATACAAAAGGAAAAACACCAAAAGAGCAGGAGAAGCCTGAGGACCTGGGCTTGATTCTAATACCGATGTAAAAGCTGGGGATGGCAGTATCATGCCTGTGACTATGGAGGCAGGGACCTGGGCTTTCAGGCCAGCCAGTATGTGAAAACCCCTTTCAGCTCCAGGTTCAGTGACAGACTTTGTCTCAAGGAGATAAGGTGGAAAAAGATAGAATAGGACAAAAGATATCTTGCTTGGACCTCTGTGCAGACTCAGAAGTACAGAAGTGCTTATATCTTCCATAAATGTGCATAAATAATACATCACACACACACTCACACACACACACACACAAACATTAAACAAAACATTGTCCTTGAAAGTAATTTTATTACTATTTTTTTTATTTTTTTCCATCTTTATTAACTTGAGTATTTCTTATTTACATTTCGATTGTTATTCCCCTTCCCAGTTTCCTGGCCAACATTCCCCTAACCCCTCCCTCTCCCCTACTCTATGGGTGTTCCCCTCCCCATTCTCCCCCCATTACCGCCCTCCTCCCAATAATCACGTTCACTGGGGGTTCAGTCTTGGCAGGACCAAGGGCTTCCCCTTCCACTGGTGCCCTTACTAGGATATTCATTGCTACCTATGAGGTTGGAGCCCAGGGTCAGTCCATGTATAGTCTTTAGGTAGTGGCTCAGTCCCTGGAAGCTCTGGTTGGTTGGCATTGTTGTTCATATGGGGTCTCCAGCCCCTTCAAGCTCTTCCAGTCCTCTCTCTGATTCCATCAACGGGGGTCCTGTTCTCAGTTCAGTGGTTTGCTGCTGGCATACGCCTCTGTGTTTGCTGTGTTCTGGCTGTGTCTCTCGGGAGAGATCTACATCCGGTTCCTGTCGGCCTGCACTTCTTTGCTTCATCCATCTTGTCTAATTGGGTGGCTGTATATGTATGGGCCTCATGTGGGGCAGGCTCTGAATGGGTGTTCCTTCTGCCTCTGTTCTAAACTTTGCCTCCCTATTCCCTGCCAAGGGTATTCTTGTTCCCCTTTTAAAGAAGGAGTGAAGCATTCCCATTTTGATCATCCGTCTTGAGTTTCATGTGTTCTATGCATCTAGGGCAATTCAAACATTTGGGCTAATAGACACTTATCAATGAGTGCATATCAGGTGTGTCTGCCCCTCTGAAGGCTTAGCTCTCCCTCCCACAGGATTTGGGTGCAGAGAACTGTTGACTGGGTCCCTTCAGGTCCGGGCGGTGTCTGGACCACAGGGGACCTGCTGCTCGAGTGCCCCTATCTTCCGGTTCCCAGAGGCCCTATACAGTTTCCTCTTGGGCCAGGAATGTGGGCAGGGGTGGGCAGTATTGGTGGTCTCTCCTACTCTGCAGTCCCAGGAGTGCCCACCTGTCCGGGCGGTGAGCTCTCTTGAAAGTAATTTTAAAAACCTTTCTTCATGGGTATTATAAATTACAAGTTATTAATTGAGCTTCAAATAAAGTATTTTCTTTATTTTTAAATAATCTAAAAGAGAAGCTTCACATAATAATAGTTATGTGACTATTAGGTGACTATATAAATATTAGGTGACTATAGTACTTTTCTGCAAAAATATCAGCAATATCTAGGGATGGAAAAGTAGTTATCAATATTTAAGTTGTCAGGCACAACCCTGGCTGTAAAATGGTATAGTATCAGTTGAAGGTAGACTTAGGCTAGTAAACATACATGTTATAAATTCTATTGTCAGCCATTAAAACATTTATAACAGAAGTGTAATTTGTAGGTTATCAGAGAAGGCAAAAATATAATCATATAAATGTTCAATTAAAAGTCAGACAAGGCAGAAAAAATGAGATTACTTTATGATATGCCTATCCCTAGGGAGTTTCTGGTGACTACCAGGATTCAAAGCCTGGCATTCGTGTTTGCTCTTCAAAGCAGGAGGAATCTAGTCAGCTGAATTTGGAGAAGTGTTGAAATACAGAAGCATGTACTGGACCAAATTCACTAGCAAAAGTATTCAAAACTTATTCAAAACTCATGTAGATAGTAACTTGTGGCCCTGATCTTCTCAGAAGTCTGTGTGCAGAACATTTTACATGGTCTGAGGTCTTGCGCTTGTTCTGAGAATAGTATGGAAAGCTTGGGACACAAGAAAGATAGTCTCATCTAAACACGTCACATATGCCTTGTAAACCAAGAAGAAACTCCCAAAGAGCATGTGGGTCTGGGACCACCCCTAGCTAACCCCAAATCACCAATGAAGTTCTAGAACCTTTAGTCAGGTTTATTAGATTTCTTCATGTATAAAATTATTGCTAGAATAGTCTAGAAAGGAAAATCCTTTCTAAATGGATTATAACAAGTGAACACAGTTTGATGGCTTGAAATTATTCTCTCATGGCTCCATAAGGGAGAAGCTAAAATCTGTGTGCATGGATGGTCCTACATCCACAGAAGGTCCTGGATGCACCATCTATGTGGAGAATACATGTATTACCTCTGTAAGAGGTCTCACATCATTAGGGTTAGTTCTTACCTCAATGTAGTATAAATCTCTTTGTTAGATCTTTCTCTAAATTATGTCTGGAAAGATACCAAGTCTAAAGGACACCTTCTGTGGTTCTTTGAGCAAAGCACCATTTCAGCCTCAAAAGTAATTATTCTAATTTTTGTCTTTGACCCCCAGTGCCCAAAGGTTTTGCCTGGTGAACACAACTAAATCTTTCCCTATCCTCCAAGTACCCTAAGATATGATATTTTTTAAGGTCAACTAAATAGATACCAATTTTCATTGCTTTTGTTTAGAGCAACTCCAATTAGGTTTTGTAACATTTATTTAGAAGTTTTTCTTAGGTCAAGAGTTAAATAAGAAACATAATTCTTTAATCCTAGCACTCAGGAGGCAGAGGAAGACAGATCTCTAGTTCAAGGCCATCCTGGTTTATAAAGTGAATTCCAGGACAGCCAGGTATTCACAGAGAAACCCTTCCTTGAAAAATCAAGAGAAGGGAGAACGAAGAGGGGAGAGGGGAGAGGGGTTAGGGGAAAGAGAGAGAGAGAGAGAGAGAGAGAGAGAGAGAGAGAGAGAGAGAGAGAGAGAGAGAGAGAGAGAGAAACAATTCTGTTTTGGAAAAAAATCTCAAACTTAAAAACATATGCAATACCAAAGGAAAATAACAAAAAGAGCTCTTTTTTAAATGCCATTAAGATCCCCATCTGCACAGTGTGTAATCTGTCTTTTACTACCAGTATGTAACACCTGCCTCTTCTTATCAATATAAACAAACAGAAGAAAATTCCCAGTAAAATAAAACCAGCTCTCTCAAACAATGGGAGCTACTTTATCTAAACTGTGAAGCTGAGTGGGACATGATTGTTTAATCAGCAAGTCCTACAAGTTTTGCTTCCACAAACGGGGAAAACACCAGCATTGTGCAGTCTAGCTTACATGAACTTCTTTCTGGATATTCCCTGATGCTTAGTCACATTGTTATCCCCACCCCCACTTCCATTGGCGAGAAGGAAACAAAGAATTGGGTAGGTTGTATGAGAAAAATCTGCCTCCAAGTGTGGTGGGTTGACAGAGAGAGTGGTGGGAACAGGTATTTCTACTAAAGCTTTAAATAGGATGCAAACCCCAGAAGAACCCAGAGAATGAAAATGGAGAGGGCAAACATCATACCAAGAGTAATAAGGACACTTTTTAGGGATAAGAAAAGATACTTTATGAGCAGTGATGGAAGTGGGGGCATTAAATACAGTAAGGCATATGTCTGATTAAAAGGACCCTCTGATGACTGAGAGGTAACAGTCCACCTACCTAAACCTGAATAAAGTCAAGCAAAAATGGTGTCCTGTACAAAAAAGAAACTGAAGGATCCACTCCTTCAGTTGGCTTGCAAACATCTAGAGGCAGTGTTCTGAATATTTGTGGGTTGAGAATTGCTTCCCAGAGCCACTTAAAATTCTTGTAGAACTTTTTTACCTGAACTCAAGACACCCAGCTGTTGGCCTGGTCTACTTTCCTTGCCCCACTGTCTCTGCATTCAGTGGGTTATTATCTTCCTTTCCCAGGAAGTTTAAAGCAAACACATGGCAACAGTGTGGGAGTGTGGGGGATTGAGGGTGTTGGGGGAAAGGACTACAAACATCTCCTGCTATTAGGCACTGATGTATCCTCCACTATTCTAGGAAAGAGGATCCCAACATTTGCCAAATACAATCCTGGTTGTCCAGTGTCCAAGGATTCTTTCACGGTGGTTTTATTCCAGATGTCAGGACCAGCCTTTTGCTTTGATACACGCATAATTCCTTAAAACAGATCAAAATCTGCTGTTCTTTGACTGATGGCGTGGTCTAAAGCTCTCTTCTAACTGTTACAAATTCATTCCAACCTTGTTGCTTTTATGCCTGCTTTTTGTCTCGATTTTGTGACTGCCCTTCCTCCCCTTTGCCCCTGCTTCCTGGATGTTTGTCTTTCTTCATCCTGCATCAACACCGAAGAGGAACCCAGCCCATTTCCCTTGATTCCTACAGGGCTATGTCAGCAGGATAGCGTCCGCTCTTGCACATTTTTTCTTATTTTTTTTTTTTAGAGTGCATTCACTGTACAAACCAAAGGGTACCATTAAATTAACCCTTCCATGCACATCCTTGTTTTAAAAACAGAACGTGTAGGAAGGATGGAGGAATCTTATATGGAAACCTGAAAAAATTTGCCCAATTGAACATCTGTCAACTCTTCCCTAAGTTATGAGATCACTGGTTTCATTGCAAGTGCCCATTCTACCACCCCACCCCACCCCCAGGATGGTATTCTTCCTTACTTATCTCGGTACCATCTCTGTACTCTTCTCTGTTTCCAGAGGAGCATCGTAAGTCATTTTTTTCATGCATAGTAATTTGTCATACTTACCCCTCTCCAAAGAATGACCCAGGAGGCATTCTACAACAGAAAATGGCTTAAAAGGGCCATTTTATTATGGTAATGGTCATTTGCTTGAGAGTGAAGGGACACGTAGTGAAAGGAGTTGCTCTAAATGGCATTGTCTTCATTCCAGACCATTTTATTTGTTGTATGTCACATCAAAGAATTCTGAGACAAGGGCCTGAAATGAGATTCCAATCCCAGAGTGGTTTTTGTTTTCTTCCTCAAGTAAAATGGGCAGAAGAGAATTTGACTTTGGTTCCTGTACAGGCAGCTAACAAGGAGTGGATTTGGGTTTTGAATACAAGAAAATGAAAGTTTAACTGGGATGAGAAACGATGGTTTCTAACAAAAGGTCTGGGCAAATGAGAAAGAAGCTTATGTTTCATTAGCTGCTCAGCAAATCCGCCCTGAGTCTAACCAGACCCTTAATGCCATAAGCCTTTCCCAGTTCATCTGAGGCTCAGCCAGGTACACAGACATAATTATGGTAGACAGAAGCATCCTTCGCAGCTGGCCTAACCCAGAACACTCAGATGTCCTATTATACCCACAGAGAGCGATTCTTTATTCCAGTTTGATGATCACTAGTTTTTAAAGCATAGTAACAGTTGAAAAATTGTAGGAGTGGCAGTGTGTCTATTAGCACAAAGATCTTCCTATCTTGGCCTCTCCTTTTTCTTTTCTTTTCTTTTCTTTTTTCTTTGTAATGCTGATGTTTGAACACAGAGTCTCAGTTAACTTGACAGGTACTCCATCATAGTTAATAAATGATATTTTAAAAGTAACTCATTTTATTAAAATAAAAGGAGCATTAACATATTTGTAAACACTAGGCTCTGGGCAGAGAATGTTCATGCATTACCGCTTAGTTTACATGGTAACCCTTGGATACGCACACTATGCTTACCCTCGATTTTATAGATGAGATTATTCAGACTCAACTGGTTTTTATTTTCCCAACAGCCTAACATTCTCAAGCAAGGCGATCTAATGTAACTTGCTGCGAGCAAGCCTCCTAGCCCGGAGAGGGTAGTGGTGGAGGGCGCAGAATAGAACTCTGGTGAGACTCTTGTGAGACTCTGCTGATGGCTTTAAAGTCTGAGGATCTCAGGACGTTTCTAGCTCTCTAACTGTATGAAATGCTGATGATAACTTCTAAAAAGCTGTTGGCTTAGGTGAGTGACACCTGTAATCCAACAGTCTGTGTGTGTGTCCGAAGCGATGGGGGGTGGGGGGTAGGAGCGGTGAAGTAATGTGATCTTTGTTCGACCTCAGCAGGAACTGCGGGGTCTCTAACTTTTAGCCTGCTAGTCAGAAGTCATCGGAAGAAAAAAGGGACACTGTGAAAAGTGATTATAGCATTTATTACTAAGTTGTAATATGAAAGCTATCAAAGGAGAAAGGCAGAAAAATCCTAATTGGGGAAAGAGAAAAATTCTTCTAAGTTGGGAAAGAAAAAAAAATTCTACTCTAAGAGAGTAAAGGCAAAAAATTCTAAGGGAAAAAATTCTTTTCTATTTCCTTCTTATCTCTTTGTCCTCAGTCCTTACATATCTTTCAGAATACATAATCACATGTTAAAAAAGATATCACAATTTCAGACAAAAAATCAAATCAGAAATTGAAATAGAAGTCTACAACAGAGAATGTTTACGTGCTTGTCCATTAGGAGTACTTATCTGGCTAAACATCCATCACCTGTCACAGCCCCACAGGTTCACTGAAGATTTAAAACCATAACTAAGTTATTAGTGAAGTTTTGTATAAATAAACTCAGTCAATATTTTATCTTCTATTTTATCTTCTGTCCTAGCACCTATAATAAATCATTAGTTCCCTTTTTATGACCTTTGGTTAATTGTTTTACAACCTCTTAGAAAGTGCTGAGTAAGAAAAAGTCTGGTTACCATCTAAGAGCAATTAATTGGTGACACTTGGGAGACTGGCAGAGTTCTTACCACAGTTTTGACTATCAGAAGAGGACCCAATAGCAGTCAAACTATAAAAAACCTTAACAATCACTGATATAATTTTAGGAATTCTTACAGGATCATCAGGAAGACTTAAGAAGTCATCTGTTTATATAGTATCACCACAAGACAATAGGTCTTTGTGAATCTGCTGAGATCTGCTCCAAAGGAGTGGGCTATTACTTAGTGATTGTTATATATGTCTAACAATAACAGGATTATCATATTAATAGCAGGAATCTTTCCTAAAATGAACTCCCTAACAGCCTTGCTTGATAAGAGCAAACCTGTCTCAGATTTTATAATAATCTGAGGCAGGCCATCTCAGGAAGATCACCTGCTAGTTATTAGCTTGTCTCATTGTGGCTCCTGACAGAAAGTTATCCAATGCTCACAATTAATTAAGCATATTTGTCATCATGGATGTTTTCAGCTAATTTTCAGTGCCTAGAATAGTGCTTCCCACTTAGAATGGAAAGAAAATATACACTTCCCAAACCAGAATTTCTGCCAAAGGCTCAGATCTTGATTTTGGTCATGAGACACATTTGGTGAATTTGAGCTAAGGGGTGATTTGAGGTAAAAAAAAAAAAAAAAAAAAAAAAAAAAAAAAACAAAAAAAAAAAAACAAAAAACTGGCCAATAGATCCTTGTCAAAATATCAGTGTGATGAGATAAAGGGAAAAACTGAAGAAATGTTCCAGATGAAGAAAATTGTGCAAGAGCCATGGCAGTGACATGCAAAACAAGAGATGGGGGTTTTATTTTGTATTTCATTCAATAACAATGGAATAATTGGTGAAGTGTAAAAACAAATTTGCATTATATTAGGCCATTTCAACAACACTAATTTCCTCATTTGGGTTATTATGGTATGATTATATGTATTTCTCAACTCTTTATCCACTATTGTTTCTCCAAGGAGATAAGTTAAATTAATCAAATGATATTTAGATGAAATTAATTTCTCTGTATATGAGAAGTTAAGTACTAAAGTGAGATTTTATTGGGTAGTATTGAACTTTAGAGGGCTACAGTCATTGCAATAATCTAGTTTTCATTTGTGCAACCAATTTCTGTCCCCTTAGGAATGCCTTCTATTGAAATGCATAGTATAAGAGACTATGCCTGCTTTTTACAAAATGTATACTGAAATATTCAGGGGTCTAGATCTATCACATCTTCATTTTTCCCTAGTAGCACAAACATGGAGAGAAATGTGGGGAGTGCAGGGCAGATGATTAGAGAGAAGAAAACAGAAAGAGAAGCATATAAAACAAGTATGGTCAAATTGTAACATTCAGGGATTTTATGTTTAAAACATATGATGGACAAAGACAATTATATAGCATGAAAGAAAAGAATAAAAAACATAGATGGCTAATTGATTTTCAGCCTGCCACATAATGCTCTCTCCATGCCTTGACTCCCAGAGGCCAACTCTGTGCTCTTGGGCTTCTTGCCTTCAGAACTATGAGTTAAATAAACTTCTATTGGTACAGATCACTCAGTCCATGATTACCAATTATATCAATGGGAAACAGACATAGATAGTCATATTAAAAATGAACTTCAAATGCATCAAAGGCCCAAATATAAGAGCTAAAACAGCACGACTCTTAAAATTGGACACTGGAAGAAATTTCAGCACTCTATATTTGGCAGTGATTTTCAGGATATGCACCAAATGTGCAGGCAATAAAAGAGAAAATAGATACATTGGGCTTTACCAAGATTAAAAACTCACAAGCATCATAGGAGGACACTGAAGGAGTGGCAAAACATCCTATGTCATTGGGATGTGTGTGTGTGTGTGTGTGTGTGTGCATCCATAAACATTAACTTTTGACATTGAATTGAACACCCACAATACACAAAAGCCTCCTGCAACCCTGTCTCTATCTCTGTCTCTGTCCTCTCTCTCTCTCTCTCTCTCTCTCTCTCTCTCTCTCTCTCTCTCTCTCTCTCACACACACACACACACACACACACACACATAAATAAAAACAATTTTAAAAACCAACCCAGATGTCCATTAGCAGGTAAAAGAAAGGATAGAAATGGGGTATATCTAGGAGGATACCTGGAGGAGGCACCCTCTCAGAGGTGAAGGGGAGGAGTGATGGGAAAAGGAACTCTGAGAAGGTGGACATGGAGGGGGCAGCATGAGATATAAATACATAAATACATTTTAAAGAAATAAAACAGAAATGGGGTATATAGACATAGTGGAATAGAGGCTATCCTTAAAAAGAAAAGAAATCTGATATATATTAAATGTATATCTAAAACTAAAACTACGTAAAGCCCATATGCTAAGTGAAACCAGTTATGTACAAAAAGCACATAACTTGGGGTACATTTATATGAAATCAGAATAGAAAAATAGAGACAAGAAAGAGACCAAATAGGCAAATGGTTGCATGTGACTGTGCAAAAATAAGAAAGAGAGAGCGAGCATTCAGTAGGTACAGTGGTTCTGTTTGACATGAAATTGTCATGGAAATGGGTATGATGCTTACACAACATTGTGAATAGACTTCCCACCACTGATGTAAACTTTAGCTAATATCTAAACTTCATCTTAGGTATATTTACCACAGCAAAAATTTACAGCATATGGGAAGATTTTTTTTTTGGTACTAGCCCCATTACTTTCTTAAAAATTTAAAATGACTCCATAAAAAATAGTTGCAAGAAAGTTCACTAGTGTCTGATGAAATTTCCAGTATAGGGGATAATGTCTCCTTTGCAGGGAGTGATAGTTCTCTGAGATTAATACCAAATTGCCCCAGCAAAAGGCCCATCTCCATCAAATTATCTGTAAAAGACCATGTTCCTATTCCAAGTGATCCTGGCCTTTTTCTCAACTGAAGTTCTCTTTTTTTCCCCCCGTCCTCTTGAACAACTAGTTCTATGGAACTAACTGTTGACTCCTTTTGGTGCACAGGGACTGAAGCAAGAATATGTTAGATAGGCTTGACAATGACTTCAGTGTTATGTGGACGTAAAAGGAATTTATTGCCCTGCTCCAAGGCTGTATAAGAGGCTTTAGCCATGAGTGAGTCTGCTGTATAAGATTTCTCTAGAATCAGAACACATAAATAATACCCATAGCAGAGAGATAAGGTGAAGCAATTATCCTGTCAGCTTCATATTGGCCATATGTTAATGTCCTATTACATTACATGATAGAGTTTACATAGGATTTACAGTTGTGTGTTCTCTTATTTACATATGATAGAAGAATTAAAGATATTCTACGGTAACATTTTGTCTTATCTTACTTGTTTGAGTGTATCAGCTCAGTTCCAGGAACATCAAAAAATGGTGGCTTATTGAGTTTAATGAACAAAGTGTGCAGAATCCCATCTGTCCTTCCTTTCTCTCACACCTGGTGTCCATGCCATTTATCTTCTAGTTATAAAATACTACCTAGATGGTGGAATGTGCCTAATTATAAATACATTTAGAGCTGAATATTTATGTTACACTGTGAGTGTATGCCTTTCAGATTCTATCATTCTTTTTAAAGGGGAGGGGATAAGAAGTAGAACATCAGTTAATGGATGTCATCCTTCAGTGTGCCGTGGAAGCCCCAATTCTTGGTCATCTTCTAGCAAGGAAAGAGGGTAGCATCAATAGTTTAATCCTATGGTGAGGCTCAACTCTAATAAGCCTATTCTTTAGGTAAAGGTAGGGGTTAGTCACTACATCTGTTTTCCTTTTGTTTTAAGGAATATATAAAACCTTCTTTGGGTCAAATGTGACCACAATACACATTTACCTAAAATTTATAAACTAAAATGCTACCTTCTAAATGAAGAATATTCAGATTTTTTTTGAAACAAAAGGTTGCTATGTCATCCAAAGTCAGCTACGTTCTTGATCCTCCTGATTCAGGCTCCAGAGTGCTAGAATTGCAGATTTGGTGAATCATGCTTGGTGTGTCTAAGCTGAGCTAACCATAGAAAATCATTTTTGAGATAAATTTTTCCTACTTTTTCCGTGTGTGTGTGTGTGTGTGTGTGTGTGTGTGTGTGTGTGTGTGATATGCTATATGTGTGTGCTCCTGTGTATATGTGGAAAGCAGAAATCAATCTGTTCTCTCTGCAAGCTTTCGATATTCAATATACAATTTATAATAGTCTCCCTTTAGTACATGTAGTCATTGCATTAATAATACTTCCCTTTTATACATCAGGTGTGCAGTCTTAGTAGCTTATATGGTGGTGTAATTTTGTACATCTTGTTCACAGCTTTTCCATTTCCCATCTCTCCTTGATAACCACTTGGTGCTATATTTTATTTTTTAAAAATATTCCATATGTGAGATCATGTAGTATTTTACATGTAAATATTTTATATAGCAAGAGTCCCACAGGATGGTGAGATGGCTCAGCAAAAATAGTCACTTGCCTCCAAACCTGACTGTCTGGGTTCAGTCCCCTGAACCAATTTGGGGAAGAAGAGAACAAACTCTGGCAAATTGTCCTTGACTTCCACATACATGCTGTGACACTCAGGTACACACACACACACACACACACACACACACACACACACACACACACACACTCACGCACATGCCACACGAATAAATAGAAATTTAAAAAGTCCTACAAATGTATCTTTATTATTGTGAACGGAGATAGATTTAACTTAGGTCAAGCAGTGTACATCACAGCATCTTTATTTCTCTACCAACAGCCTCATGTTGACTATTGCGAATGATGGTGTAGAACTTGAGATACCCCTTTAAGATGTTGATTTCACTTCCTTTGGGCATACAGTCCAAAAGAGTCAGTTGTCCCATATGGTAGTTCTATTGATAGTTCTTTGAGGAATGCCCAATATAAAGCTGGGTATTCACCCCATTTGCTTAGTTTTGGCTTTTATTGTCCATGTTGCAATAGCCAAAATGGCATTGGCAAGGTTGATACAAAAGAGCTTTCCCTTATTTTGATTTGTTTTCATTCTAGGTGTTCTGTATTGTTGGTCTTTACATTGAAGTCTTTCATTTAATCAGTGTTGAGTTGACTTTTTGTGTATAGCAAACAATTCTGTCCAATTTCATGCTTTTATGTATTCACATCCAGTTACCAACATTATTCATGGTAAGATTTGTAAGTCTATTCTCAACATTAAAGATGCTCCAAGGCCTTTTTCTATCATGAATATGATTTTTCAGAACATTTCAACTATTTTTGTATGCTGCTAATTGTTTCTGTTCAGGTTCGTGATTTAGTCTGAAATCACATTTGAAGAAAATGCTGTTGATTTGAGAAATCTACCTTGAGGGAAGAAACACAGATCACTTCTGAGCTGGTGGTAGAATGTGTTTTTTTATCTTAAAAACATTTTTATTTTAACTTCTAATGTTTTTATAGAATTTAAATGATGCAACCTTGTAGTAAATGACATGCAATATTTATAACAAGTCTGTAACTGGTTGTTTCATTTCTGTTTTACAAACAAGGAAGCGGACGCTCACAGGAGTGTGTAAGACCCTGAAGGTCACACAGAAAGAGACCAGTGAAGGCGATTTGCTTTGAAGAGTCTTTCCCTCCAGCACACAGGCCTCACCCATTTCAATCTCAGTAAAAGGCAATGGTATTCCCACCCAGCAGCTAAAAGAGCTTCTTTTCTCTGGTCTTAACGATCTCTGATGTTCAAAGGCATTTCCTTCATTTTCTACTCCCCCTTTCTATCCTAACTCTAATTCTTCCATAAGCACCAATCTAGTTTACCTGTCCTCCTCCTCTTGAATTCTCCTGACTCCTCAGAATTGTTCAATGTTCCTCCTCCAAGTAAACAGAGAATGAGAGGCTTCTCCACAGCTATAGTAGTCCTAGGCAGACTACTGGTTCATTCACCATCTACCTTCACTAAGCAGCTCACAGAAACCGAGTGTAAAAAGATAAAATTATAGCTAAGTGAACAGTCCCCGAGCTTCAGCATTCGTGGTCTGTCCTGTCTTTTCATGTGCACGTATATGGAGACAGACCAGTGTGTCAGACCAGAGAGTGGACAGCATCTTCTTGGTATCTCTGATACTTAGGATCTGAATTTCCAGACCTTGGAATGATATGGGAATGTAAAAGACTGATAGCTTAATAAAAGACTGACATCATCCATGGCTTAGTGGTTTGCTTGAAATGGAAGCAATGGCAATACTCACTGACTCCTAACCTTGTTAAGAACTGAACCTACAAAAGCTCTTTAATTGTGCATCATCTGAGCAGGGATATCAGTCTGTAGAAATTTGAGGTACCTGCTCATGACTCAGGCACTTGTGGGTAATATCATTGCTAAATGGGTGGTGATATTGACCACCATGTTCTTTTTGTTCTTAGTCATATATAGTTTTCACACTATGTACTTGTGAAATAAATCATTGGTCAAGTTACGGATCAAAGAAACACTCATATCGAGCTCAGATAAGTTAATGGGGAAATAAGAATGATACCTTAGAAAATTGACATGAAGATTACCTTTAAAAGTAAACCTAATAATTATGAAAAGTTTAAATTTGCAAAAGATAAAGTTACCAAATTATAAATTGCATAACAAGTATTTTCCAGAACGCATTTGTCTTAATTGATTTGGTATCAAATGAAGGTTTCTCTTTGGCTTTATATTCTTGATGGGAAAAATTCAGCCTGTTAACCCAGAAGGTTCAAGCAAAGACTTATTAACAAGACAAAAATAGTATCTTCTAGAGAGTGATTGCAGCAAAATGGCCTAAAGTAGTAGAGCAGCCCACTGGGTTCTGCATAGCGGACTTTTAAGAAGTTACTCATGGGGCAAAGGGACTCCTTTCTTCTCTCCTAAATCATGACGAATCTGATCTTCTTTTTAGAGTACTTATTCCCAAGATCTTAAAAAAAATTCCACAGGTAGTAGATGTAAGTGTGGGAGGCAAGAAAAAATGATTTGAAACCACAATGCAAACTATAGTATAAAGAAACCAGGGTCTTTTGAGGATGCAACTCATTCACAGGTATGTATGGGTGGCATCTAGGAAAGAAAGGTTCCTGATGCTTTAGCTTTGATAACAGCAGGAAGAACCTAAACACAGCTGTAAGCTGTGTGGGCTGGGGAGGGGTCCTGGTGATCAAGAGATGGCTACCCTAGTACAGCTGTGGTCTTCTCCATTCCTCCTAGCTTCCTACTTAGCCAAGAAACATGGCTACCAAAATGCAGCCACCCACCACATTTCTTGGCTGCCTCGTATCTAATTCCACACCTACCACACTCACATCCCTGCTTGGTTTTTATGGGTGGGAACATTTACTGGTGAGTCTGAAAGCTCTTGCAGTAGGCTGATGATTCCTTTGCATGTGCACACCTTTGTACATATTTCTGCATAGATACACCATTGTTTTAAATTTATACAAATATCTTATTTTAAAACTATCCATACTTACTGTTATAAATAGCCAAATCTTATAAGTGCTATACAGCACCTGGAAAGGCCTCTGGTCTTAACTATAGTAACGATTTAGAAACTGATCATAAGGCTTTTTTTAAGTTGTATTTTTAAGCTCTAATATCAACATAGAAGTTAAAATAATCAAAACTATTTTTGTGCCTCTGTGATATAGCAATACATTTTATCTTCACTTATTTAATACAATGCCAACCCCAAGTTAAATATGATATGCAATAATTATTTTAAGTGTATCTATAAATTTTGTTCTGTCTTTCACAACTAATTTAAAGCTCATTCCAAACTATGAAACATTTATTTAATGTGAATAACTCAGACCTCTCTTTTAAAATATGTTTTATGGATCATTATTAAAGAGCAATAAAACTAGCTTGTAACTTAACCTTTAATTGTAACATATTGGGATAGAGTAACATAATAGCTTATTTATTTTGTACTGTACAAAAACATGCTGCAAAATTATTTCTAAAATTGGGTTTTCTTTTAATTTGTTGATATGAATGCAGTCTTAGAATTAAAAGAGACAGAGAAAACAATACTAATTTTAGGTTAATCTGAAATAACACAAACGAGAGTCATATGTGCTGAAATTCAAACCAGTTCGTTTCTGACTCCTGTGCTACTCCTTTGTACCGACTAGCTCACTCACTAATCACCCCACTCCACTGAGCACAAAAGAATTACAGTTCAAATCAACAACCCGCAGACTTGTGACTAAATAAATAGTATTGTTTTTTAAAACTGACTTTCAATGTGGTTCATTGAACTCATAATGAAGTGAAAACAGACCACCGGAATCATGGGGCTTTTGTTAGCACAAGCTGAAACACATACAATTTCCTTTAGCTCTTCTCATTCACTGGGAATTGCAACAGACATTCATCCCACAAATAATTTTAGAGTTCCTATTATAAGTTCAATCAGAGTGATAGGATCAAGAGATTGAACTAGAGAAAAAAAACATACCTGGTCCATATGTTCTTGGCTTTAAAGTCTTAAACTATGTGATAAGTGACAAAGGAACAACCAAATAATGGAACTTTCGATGGTTTTATTGTAAACAAGTAAACATGTATTTCAATGAAATATAAATAGTCAGGTTTATAAATCATAGATTTAGGTCATGGCATAGTTGGAGTGTGCCTTGAATTTAAGTATAGTTTTATGCTTAGGAAAGGTTTTCCTGTTTGGAGAAAGGCTCAAAATATCCAGATATCACAGATATCTTACTTGAGCCCATACTTTATTGGTGATGGCTTGATTCTAGACACACACAAGCCACCATCTCAGCCCTCAACTTCAAGGAGTTCTTTTACAGTGAACTTGGCAACTCCTGCTGCATATCTGGGTAATGCCACCACCACCATCATCTGACTCAGTTAAGACCCTGCTCAGTTATACCCCAGACCATAAATGAAGAGTGTAGAAGGGTTTGATAGATGTTCTACAAGTATACTTATTTTATAGTTCAAACAACAGAAATCTAATTAGTCTGACTCTCCTTTAGTATAACAAAATACCTGATTTGTTCAACTTAAAAACAGGAAAGGTTTATTGTGTCTCATGGGCTCAAAGGTTTCAGTCTATGGTCAGCAGGACACATTGCTTTTGGGTCCATGGTGAGATAGTAAATCTTTGAGAGAAGCCCTAGAGAATCAAGCTGATGATCCCATTAAAAGCTGGAAAGCAGGGGTTGGGGGATTTAGCTCAGTGGTAGAGCACTTGCCTAGCAAGCTCAAGGCCCTGTTCAATCCCCCAGCTCAAAAAAAAAAAAAAAAAAAAAAAAAAAGAAAAGAAAAAAGCTGGAAAGCAAAGAGAGAAAAGGCACTATTATTCTATATTCTAAACCTTGCCCCTGTAATCTAAACCTTCCCCCTAGGTCTTATCTCTTTCAGGGTTCCATGACCATAGAATAGCACCAAATATGGACCTTTGGGAGCCACTCAAGATCTACTATATAACAGACTACCACAATTTCCTTAACACAAAAGATGAACTATATCCCTTCAAGGGATATAGTTTCTCTTATCTGGGTTTAAAAGGTCTATGGCCAGGACAGCTCAAAATAAAAGAAACTACTTATAATAGAAAGAACCAAAATAGAAAGCAAAGATTCAAAGAGTAAAAACATTGGTTTTATTATTTTTATTTTTAATAATAAAGCATAATTAATATAACATAATATAATAAGATAAAACAAAAAATGAACAGATTAGAATTGGACAGAACAAACAGAAGGAAAAGAACCAAAGAGAAGGCACAAGAATCAGAGAGACCCAGTCATTTGCCCAATCAGGAATCCCATAAAACCACTAAACTGGAAGCCCTAATATATATTTAACAGACCAAGTTCAGACCCATGCCAGTCCTATCCATGCTGCCTCAGTCTCTGTGAGTTCACATGAATGTTGCTCATGATGGTTTAGAGGGTCTTGTTTTCTTGGCCTGCTCCACGCCCTCTGTCTCTTCTAGTCTTTCCACCTCCTCTTCTGCAGGGTTCCCTGTGCCTTGAGAGAAGAGATTTGATGAATCTATCCCATTTTAGGGCTAAGTGATCCAAGTCCTCACAGTCTATGCATAATTTCTAGCTGTGGGTCTTTTCCCCATTGGCTTCAGGGAAAAGCTTCTCTAATGATGATCTGTAAGTGTAGCAGAATGTTATGAGGATTCATTATATTGGTACTTTTTAAAGAAAAAAAGTATCTCGTCTTAGGTAGTATTTCAGTATCTAGACACCCAACCAGTGTCTGGTATGGGTTACAATTCTGAGGGTCAAATCAGTCAAATCCAGTATTGATTGGTTACTCCATCAAACTGTGCCATCATTAAACTGGCATATATTACAGACAGGACACCATTGCAGATCAAAGGGTTTGGGACAGGATTGGTGTTTACCTTTGTCCTTTAGTAGTGTGCAGAGTACTTTTCTGTACCAAAGATGCTAGAATACAGAGTTAATTGTTCATATGCATTGAGTTGTACAGGTATTGTTTTCTATAATAGGGCCTTACATCTAGTCTTTGGCTAGAAACCTCTAATATTGGCAATAGGCTAGGTTGCTTGGGAATTCCCATGGGATCCACTTGGCAAAGAGCTAATTAGATATAATCCAACCCTGGTACTGGAAACAAACTTCATTTGGTGACAAGAGATGGTCACTTGGGGCTTTGTATCCTCCATTATTTGGCTACTTCATTGAGATCACCTTTGTATATGTATATAATTTAGGAAGCTGTTACTATATAAATTTCTATAGTACTCTTCAAATAGTCCTTAATTTTAGTTGTTTTTCCTCATATTTCCTCCTCTTTTTAGCATTTTTTCTTTTATTGGATATTTTCTTTATTTACATTTCAAACATTATCCCCTTTTTCCTTCTCTTCTTCCATTGCTTCTATGAGGGTTCCCCCCACCCTCCCACCAATTCCCTCCTGCCTCCCCACTCTGGCATTCCCCTACACTAGGGCATTGAGCCTTCACAGGGCTTCTCCTCCCATTGATACACAACAAGGTACATATGAAACTGGAGCCATTAGTTACTCCATGTGTACTCTTTTGTTGTTGGTTTAGTCCCTGGGAGTTTTGGGGTATCTGGTTGGTTGATATTGCTGTTCTTCCTACAGGGTTGCAAACCCCTTCAGCTCCCTCAGTCCTTTCTCTAACTCCTCCATTGAGGATGTCATTCTCAGTCCAATGGTTGACTGCAAGCATTAACTCTGTATTTGTCATGCTCTGGCAGAGCCTCTCAGGACACAGCTGTATCAGGCTCCTGTCAGCAAGTACTTTTTGGCATCTGCAATAGTGTCTGGGTTTGATAACTGTGTATGGGATGGATACCCACATTTTCTTTACCCATTCTTTTGTTGAGGGGCACGTAGGTTGTTTACGATTTTGTCACTACTGTGAACCGAGAAACTGTGAACTTAGTGGAGCAAATGTCTCTGTGGTAGGATGAAGCATCGCTTGGATATGTGGGCAAGAATGGTATAGCTGTGTCTCGACGTAGATGGATTCCCAATATTTTGCGAAACTGCCATATTGATTTCCATAGGGGCTGTACAAATTTTTCACTCCCAACTGCAATGCAGAAGTGTTTCCCTTGCTCCACATCCTCAGCAACATGAGCTGTCACTTGTGTTATTGATCTTAGTCATTCTGACAGGTGTAAGATTGAATCTCAAAGTACTTTTGATTTGTATTTCCTAAATGGCTAAACGTGTTGTACGTTTCTTGGTTTCTCATTCATTTGCCATTCCTCCCTTGAGAATCCCCTATTTAGATCTGTACCCCAATTTTAAATTGGATTATTTAATTTTTTTCTTTTTTTTGGTATCTAGTTTCTTGAATTCTGTAAACATTTTGAATATTAGTCCTTCATTGGATGTGTAGTTCTTGAAAATCTTTTTCCATTCTGTAGCTTGTGGATTTGTCTGAATGATGTTCTTTGCCTTAGAGAAGCTTTTCAGTTCCATTAGGTCCCATGTACTAATTGTTGATCTTAGTGTCTATGCTATTACTGCAATCAGTTCAGAAAGTCTTCTCCTGTGCCAATAAGTTCAAGGCTATTCTCCATTTTCCCTTCTATCAGGCTCAGTGTATCTGGTTTTATGTTGAGGTCTTTGATCCATTTAGAGTTGAGTTTTGTGCAGAGTGATAAGAATGTATCTACTTGGATTATTTTACATAGACCCAGCAAGATTACAATCACAATTTGTTAAAGACGCTACTATTTTCTGGTAGGTATTTCTGGCTTCTTAATAAAAAAAATCAGGTGTATATTGGTGTGTTGACTTACATCTGAGGCCTCAATTCTATTCCTTTGATTCACATGTGTCCTTTGTCCCAACACCATGTGGTTTTATTACTATAGCTCTCTACAATTTGAGATTGGGAATGGTGATACCTCCAGTGGTTATTTAATTATACAGAAGTATTTTAGCTATCCTGGGTGATTTGTGTTTTATACGAAGCTAAAAATCATTCTTTCAAGTTCTGTGAAAAATTGTGTTGGAATTTTGATGGGGACTGCATTAAGTCTGTAGACTGGTTTTGATAGGATGAGCATTTTTACTATATTATTCCTACCAGGCCATGAGCATAGAAGGTCTTTCCATCTTCTGATCTCTTTCGTGTCTTTCTTTAGTGACTTAAAATCTTTATCACACAAGTCTTTCATTTGTGTGGTTAGAGTTTTCCCAAGAAGTTTTACATTATTTGAGGTTATTAACACATTGGTTTTAAAATCATGTATTGTTTAGTTAATATTAACCTTTTACAACTTTGTCTCCTTTTGTGAAAACAAGGGTGTTGTCCCTATGAGTGCAATATAAGAGCTAAACAACAGAGGTTTCTCCACAGAAGCAAGTGTTGCTGATCTCCCACTACTGAAGGTGTCCAAGAAGAACACAATGGAGAAGCTTATTGTCGGCACCCTGCTTCTCACTGTTCTTTCAGGAGGTATATCACAATCAGGTAGGTCTCGAACCCAGCGGGAAAGTTTTCTACATGTAGAACATAGGGAGTCCAACACCTTTTGCTGCTGCGGTTCTCAGGAAACTGTGAGTGAATGGTGTGTGGAAGTTACTTACTCTATATATGATCCAAACTTACCAACTTGAAAGAGTGATCGTTTACTGTCTTATGTCTCTTTTACAGCAGAACACAGAGAATGCTCTAGTTCCTGTTTCCAAGTACAGGTCTCTATAGGACTATCGTCTTTTAACCAAGGTTGCAGTGTTGTCTGAAGGTTCCACTGCAGATGGTCTACTTTCAAGCTTACTTGTATAGTCAATCAATTTTAGCTCATTTCAGGATGCTGGCCAGGGAATCTGAGTTCTTCACTGTCTAATGACTGTAGACCATTCTTAATCTCCTGTCATTGAGTCCCTTTCTACAAAACAGCTGCCACAGGCAACTGGAAGAAATGTCCAGTTCAGAAGCCACAACCTTTTCATAATCAGATCTTAGAAATCCTCCCACTGTGTCCTCACTCCTTACCAGTGAATCGGCACTTACCCAAAGGGAAGAGAATTAAGTTAAGTCACATTTTAAAAACTACCACATTATTGATGATGAAGGGTGTGCCTTACTATACTAGAGTGCAAAGAAGTCTCCGAGTTCAAGAAAGGAGAATGGGATTTGTTTTGCTGACGGGAGCACTGTAACAGCTCATTAAAGAGAACAAGAAGATAGGAAAAGATGCTGTAAGGGCAGGTGAGGTCCACAAAGGCCTTCAGAGAGGGTGAAGTTCTGCAATGACTTCCTCATTTGCAGGATCATCTACATCTGCATACATGTATACATTTACACACACACATACACACAATGTATATATGTAAAGTAGGTGTTTACTCTCTCATTCTTTTTAACACTTAATTGAGGTAATATAAGAGGAAAGAAGAAATCTTGGAAGGAATTTGGACTTTAAACCAGAAACTCATCTCTCCTGAATAATTGGATAATTGAACGACTATGGTGAAGTGGTAGGACTCTGAACCTCATTTCTTTACCAATACAACGGGGATACAAATAATACTCACCCAATAAATGGTGCCGAGGTCAATTAAGGGAAGAATGAACTTTGTGATGTGTATTATAAAACTAAATTTTTATTACCAAAGAAGCTACTTTCCTGTTTTGACAGCTTTATTATTTTTTTCTCTCTCACTGATGCCAGTAAGAAAACTTGACACTCATTTCTCTACGCTGCAGCGTTGCTGTCAGCCGAGAGTTATAAGTTATTTCAGGCTAACTATGATGCTCTGCTTCAAATTTGGATACTGACAAGGTTACAAACAGGGAGATAATTGATCACAGGGCATAAATACATGGTTTATACTCCAACCTTCCAGGTGCCGTTGTGTTCACAGGAATTTAGCTCACGCCCCCCACCTTCAATGCATGCCCCTCTCTCATACATTTGAGCTAGCCCTCTTTTCTGGAACCGTTCCATTCCGTTTCTCCAGGGGTCCAGAGTATAAGCACTTCTTAAAAAGCCCTTGTATGTTAGGAAATAGAATTCATGCTGTTTTCCCATTTCCTACTATGAAGCAAAACTAACTCAATTCAAGACTTTATAATATTTCTAGGCCATGTCTCCTCTGATTCAGTTTGTCATTATTCTCGAGTTTATTTTCCAAACTGCGGCATTTGTTAAATTTACTTTTCTGAACCAGGAAAGAATCATTCTATAATGATTACAGTTTCATCTTTTCGCGTGGCTCTTAAGACAAAATAAATCCACGGTGAATAATAATCCCTTGATCTTGTTGCTGTCGTGGAAAGCTGGTCTTTATTGAACACAGGAACTGCAGGAGAGAGTGAAGGTGAGGTGGGGCACTAGCATGATCTGGACCAAGTAATTTACATGACTTTGATGCTCCGTCATAACAAGGTCCAAGATGTATTAACCCTAGCTACAGGGTTCTAGACGAAATAACACGTTTGTGTAAGTGGTGAGAGAATATGCAGTACCCCAGGCTTTATATGCTGCAATATTTTAGTTACATCTAATTTTCTGTCATGGGTACTTCTTTTATCTAGGTGCTGTGTCAAAGAAGATCGAGGTAGAGTTGATAAAGGGAATCCTTAACTTTGCAGCAGTTGAACTGAGTTCAAATCCATCTGTTCATTGTTAGCTATGGTTTCGTTTGCTTGTTGGAGACAGGTTCTCACAGCTCAGGTGGTTCTCAAACTCACTCCACAGAGCAGGGGGCCCCCACCTCTCCAGAGCTGAGGCCACAGATGTGAACCACCTCCTCCAGGTCTGCCTTTAATGCGGTCTAGCTCTGTACTATTGCTGAGCTCGAACACTCGTAGGATCTCTGTGTGCTCCATGTGCTGTGCGTGTTCTGCCAGGAGGCAGCTCTGGGGCCACAAAAAGAACAAATCAAAGACCAGAGTTGATAGGATGTTTGTCTTGCTGATTTTTTTCTCCACAGACATGGATGGCAAGGCATTCATTTTCCCTCAAGAATCGTCCACTGCCTATGTGTCCCTGATACCTCGGGTGAAGAAGTCACTGCAAAACTTCACCCTGTGTCTGAAGGCCTTCACAGACCTGACCCGCCCTTACAGCATCTTCTCCTAAAACACAAAAACTCAGGACAATGAGATTCTTCTCTTTGTGCAAAATAGTGGAGAATACATGTTCTATGTTGGGAATTCGGCCGCCATTTTCAAGGCACCCACAAGTCTTTATGATCCAGTCCATATCTGTGTGAACTGGGAGTCTGCCTCTGGGATTGCAGAATTCTGGCTGAATGGAAAGCCGTTGGGGAGGAAAGGTTTGAAGAAGGGGTACACTGTGGGGGGTGAGGCAAAGATCATTATAGGACAAGAACAGGATTCCTTTGGGGGACATTTTGATGCAAAGCAATCCTTCGTTGGGGAGATATGGGATGTTTCCTTATGGGACCATGTGATCCCCCTAGAAGAGGCACATGACAGCTGTGAACGTGGCAACCTTATAAACTTCCGAGCTCTTACTTACGAAGAAAATGGCTATGTGGTGACTAAGCCCAAACTGAGGATTTAAGCTAATTTCTCTATGAAATGGAAGTCTGATTTTGGTCCTGTTACAATGATAACGTGCAATGCATTAAAAAGCCAAGACATACGAATCGTTGCTGTATGTTCTTTATGGTTGCAAAAGTTGGGGTGAGTTGTACTATAATTGTCTACAACATCAAACCATAGGAACTAGGGGAACACACTCCGCTCACAACTGAGCTCCCATCTTCTAGGATTCTCCGTGACTGGAGGAGATCCTATGGTGGTTCTTTGTGCTCAAATTTAGAAACCTGTGAGCACAAGGTGGTGGCTGGGAGAAGTCTTCAGGAGCAGAGTTTCCGGGGGAATTGGACCTCAAAAGAGACTTTTGAAAGAGGATTTCTCAGGAGCTAGGTTAGGAGAATGCCCATTCCCCTACCCAGAAAAGAATCAAAGATATTTGCAAAAGTGTGCTTAGGGGAAACCCCAAATGGGTCCCTCTTGACTCTTACTCTCAACTTCACTGTTCTAGGAAAAGCATACACATCCCTCCTAGCCCCTCCTACTGTTAAACCTGAGACTCACCAGAAAGACCAGTTCCACTATTTTTGAGCCAAACTTGAAGCAAGTTTTAATTAAGTATTGGCCAGGATGATGGGCTCTGGCTGGGGCCATTCTGGGATTTCCTGCAAATGGCAATGAGTCACATTTTGCATAGTTAATTATAAAGGCGAACCCATAAGGCCACACGGTATTTCCCATCAGATCCAATCAAGGGCAAGCATACATCCTGATGTTTTTCTCCACCCATGCCCCTGCCTATCTGTGTTCAAGCACATCCTGTGTGCTTGAGTCAAAATATAAATAAGTAAAAACCTGTTCTGGGGAGCAAAACCATGTGGCCCCCACCACTTTGGGAAATACATGTCCTTTGGCAAGGGGCTTACAGGTTAGAGGCATTTTCATTTTGTGGATCTCGTTGGCACAGTAATTAAAACTTAGAACATAACTCTGGCTCTCACACTATCCCTGGAGACACAGAGGCCCCAGGCTTAAGTTGAAGAGGGCTTCCTTTGCAGTTTTCAGTGGCATTCTTGAAAAAGAGAGACAGATTTTTTCCCCCTCAACTTTGAGTGGATCACAAAACATTTCACCCTTTCAGTCTCCTCACCGGGCTAAATAGTTCTGACTCTTAAGTCTTTCTCACACCTTCCCACTTACAGACCACTAGCGGAGTGGTTAGGAAACTCTCAGATTCTTAGGTAGAAAAGTGTTTGAAGTCAAAGTCCTCAACTTTCATGATGTTGTGACCCTTTAATACTACAGTTCCCAAGGTTGCAGTGACACCCAACCATAAATGTTTTCCTTACTACTTCATAAGTGTAACTTTGCTACTGCTAGGAATCATAATGCAAGTGTCTCATATGCAGGATATCCGATATGCAACTCCTGTCATTTGACTTCAAAGAGACACAAATGTTAAGAATCAATGGTTTGAAAGCAAACACTTAACAATTCACACAACATAGTGTTGTCAGTGTAGCAAAGGAGAGGATAAAGACAAGATGTACGTATTGGGTTATGTTCTACAAAGACAAGAATGAAAATCATGGGGTAATTCCCATTTCAGCAGCATCAGGAATGAGTGAATGAATAGCATTAACATATTTAATTTCAGAACCATCTTTCTTTAGACATCTCTGGGTTACTCCTCAGAACATGTGGTGAACCGAATGGGGCTAAGTTGCTTAGTAACATTGAACATACTGGTGATCCAGACTCACTAATGGACTGGTTCTAATGGGACTCAGGATAATTGAAGAAAAATTTACAGATCTCATTTATATGTGATCATATTTCTGTGGGGCAATCAGTGTTTGTTACTCCCATCACTTTCAAAAGAAGAACGTGGTGCTAGGTAGGAGAGGGAGCTCTGACTGTTTCTAGTAGGACTGGACATCAGCTGTGTCCTCTTAGAGACTCTAGCACTCAATATCTGACGTTTATGGTGATCTTTCAACCCAGCATTCAAATGGGCACCATACAACCCACTTTTCTGCCATCAATGAACTGTCAATAGTGAACTCCACCCTTGCTTATGATTCCTACCTGCTTCCCCATTTGCAAGCTGCATGTGGTGGCTACCTGAGAGACCAATAAAAGATACAGCAGAACAATGATAAAAGCAAGATGGAGAGAGTGGAGCTGAGTGGGAGGGCATTTGCCTTGCATGTGCAAGACACAGGGCTCAGTCTCTAACACCACAAAAAAGATTTTGACTTTTCGTTAAAAGAAAGTAAGTACAAAATAAAACAAGAACCAACCTTTAGTATATTCGAGCCACTCTTTAATGTAACCTTACCACCATATTTTGCAATTTCCTCTGAGGATAAGAGGAATGATAGGGAAAAAGAATTGTTTTTGAGCTTTCAAAAAATATCCAAGACTTTTTCGCTTTTATATTTTGGTTTCTGTTCTTGTGTTTTTGTGAGAGCTCTGTGTGTGTGTGTGTGTGTGTGTGTGTGTGTGTGTGTGTGTGTGTGTGTGTGTGTTGTGTACGCATGCATATTCCCTGTTTTCTCATTTGTCTGTTGTATTTTTGGGTGTTTGTTTAAAGAGAGAGAGCATGGAATTGGGTGGGTGTGGGAGTGAAGATGGTCTCGGAGGAGTTGCAAGAGGGGGCAAGTGTGATCAGATTATATATTATAAAAAATAGTTTTTCAATAGGAAAAGGAAAGACAGTCCAGACTGTGACCGACTACATAGTATTTTCCCCTTATCCATGAGGGGTATATTTCATGATCTTCCTAAAATTGAGGCATATAAGCTCTAAACCTTATATATACTCTTCTCCAACTTATACATGGTTATGATACAGTTTGATTTATAAATTAAGCATACGAAGAGATCAGCACAATAGCTAATGATATGAAAATTCTCAGTGGTTAAAGCACTTGTTGTACAAGTGTGAGGACTGGAGTTGCAATCCCCAGGACTCCTGTGAAGGTCAGGAGGAGATAACAGCCCTCCTGTGACTTCATCTTCAGGTGGTGGACACAGGGAATCCCCAGAGCAAATCTAAAGAGACTTGTTGTATTCATAACCTCTGACCGTGGTGGAAAGACTCTGCCTTAAAAATAAAGTAGAAGAGTGACCCAGGAAGATTCCTAATATCAACTCTATAACTTTACATGCACATACACACATGTATGAATAGGCTCACATATCTCCACATACATTCAAACATAGTACATTACATACACATATGAAAAGACAAAAAAAATAATGATACAATAGGACAATTATAACAATATATGGTAATAAAAAGTTATGTGAGTGTTGTCTGCACTTTGTTCTCAAGATACTGATACAATACAGTATCAGTGGGTAGCATGTACAATATGGATATGGTGGAGGAAGGGACGATTCATGTTCCAAGTAAAATGGATCAGGGTTGTACTAGACTTCATCATGTATAAAGGTAAATAATTTTAAACTAAAGAATTGTTTGTATTAAAGCCATTCTAGGGCTGGAGAGATGGCTCAGTGGTTAAGGGCACTGACTGTTCTTCTAGAGGTACCGAGTTCAAACCCCAGCAACCACATGGAGGCTCACAGCCATCTGTAATGGGATCTGATGCCCTCTTCTGGCATGCAGGTGTACATGCAGATAGAGCACTCATACACAGTAAATAAATAAATAAATAAATAAATAAATAAATAAATAAATAAATAAAGTTTCTAGAAAAAGAAAATATTCCATTTATATTTTCAGACCAGAATTGACTACGATTAATTGAAACTTCAGGTAAATAGAGGGACTCTACTGTATGCCAAACTGCCACATATCCTAGGCAAGAGGTTTTTTCCCAATGGCACGGAAAATGGCATCCTTGACTTCTTTGTTTCTCAGGGTATATACCACAGGGTTAAGGAGAGGAGTGAACACTGTGTAAGTCACTGAGATAAGCTGGTCCTGATCCCTGGTATTCTCTGATTTGGGCTTGAGGTAGGCAATGGAGGCACAGCCATAGTGGATGATGACCACGGTGAGGTGGGAGGCACAGGTGGCAAAGGCCTTCTTCCGTCCCTCAGCAGAGGCAATCTTGAGGATGGTGGAGATGATGAGAATATAAGAGATGAAAACCAAGCCCATGGGTACCACAATAACCAGTGAGCTGATGATAAAGTTAACTATGTCATGTAGAGTGGTATCAGCACAGGACAGTTTCAAAACCGGGCGGATGTCACAGAAATAGTGGGCTACATCTCTGTCACAGAAAGGTGCCCTGAACACAGATGCAATTTGAATTATGGCCACAAGCAGCCCAATGCTGCAGGACCCCCATACTAACTGGGCACACACCCTCTTGTTCATGATAACTGTGTACCTCAAGGGGTTGCAGATAGCTACATAGCGGTCATATCCCATCGCTGTAAGCAGAAAGCAGTTGGTGATGGCCAAAGTGATAAAAAAGAACATCTGGGTAGCACAGCCAGCCAAAGAAATGGATTGGCTTGAACCCACAAGACTGGCAAGCATCCTTGGTACAATGACCAATGTGTACACAGTCTCTGAAGTGGAAAGCATACTAAGAAAGAAGTACATGGGAGTATGAAGGTGACGATCAATACTGATAACTATCATAATGATGGCATTGCCAGTCAGAGTTAGCAGGTACAAGGCCAGAAAGACCATAAAGAGGGTAAACTTGTATTCCTGAAAGCTGGAGAAACCTTGGAAAACAAACTCAATTACCACCGTGTGGTTTCTTCTCGTCATCTTCCAGACAGAAAGGACAGGTTTGACTCAATCAGTTAGAAATTATTAGCGCCCACTTTAAGCAGGTGATGCTTAGGAAGAATTGGTAATGGATCTGTCTCTGGGTAGATACAGAGCTAGCAAGGACAGCCGTCTATCCAGTAGTCAAAGATAGACACAATCAGGAAATAATATGATGTGTAATAGTTTGTGTGTAAACTGTGGAACAGATTTCCTGGTAAGGTGAACTTTAAGTAGAAGAGGGAAGAAGTCAAGGGAAACAGACAAGACATAATTAAATTTGAAAGGCATTTTTGCTGAGAGCATAATTTCACAACTTGTTACCTAAAATTTGTTTAAAATGGATTATTTTTATCATCTTCATAAAGGACTGCATTTCTGTGTTGCATAAAAGGAATGCAGGCCTGCTTCATGAACACATTTCCACAGATCATCCAGCATCTGCAAGCCTGACTGTCCTCTATTACATTTTTAAAACAAAGAATATTGCCCTTTCTTCAATATTGACAGATGCCTCCTTCTCCTCAGAGACTCTTCTCAGTACTAGATATAACCTGTCAATCAAGCTCCCTGTTGCCCAGCAACTTATTTTGCTGGATTGTGTGCATCTCCATGCCTTTTCCAGCTTGTGGTTACATATAAATTTCACAGGTAGCTGCACTCACTACAGTAAGCTCTCTTTTCTAATTTCTCCATGATTATACATTACATAGCTGTGGGGAAACCAATATTTTAACTTCTGTGCTCTCACTGAGCAGTAATTTAGAACCAAAAGTTGCTTATGTTCAAAAATAATTGAGTAAGAATAAGCAGTCCCTTGTAGCATTTTAAGTTTTTTTCATATGTTTTCAACATTATAAAACCCTATGTATTAGCGTATTTGTACCTCCCATCTTGCAGTAAGAAAATCATGACACCAAAGTCTATGTGATTTGCTCAAATTAATGCAACCGTTTCCTTCTAAAACTATGGTGATTTCTTCTATATCACAGCTACCCAGGAAGTATCCATGACCACAACATGTATGAGAAAGAAGATGACTTCCTCATTTTCATTGGAAAAAAAATACATGTATTTTCCTCTTTCTCTAGGAATGAAATTACATTGCAAAGAAATGGAAAACCCAGAAATAATTTGGAAAACCAGAAAAATTTTAGAACTTAAAGAGCTGAGGAAATATTAGCAGATTAGTGATAACCTATACAAATGTTCCTTGAATTAATAGTTCCACCTCTAATTATGTATTTTTAGGAAACTGTCATATATATGTGTCAGGGTGTGTGTACAAAGAACTAGTAATTATTTTAATTGTGATAACCAAGGCCAGAAACAATGTGAATTAATAATTGATAAATAAAATAATTATGACATATGCATCTGATGGGAACCACATGGTCAGCTCATAGCTGAAGAGAGCAGATATGAAAAATGTGATGGATGGGAAGATTGCAGACTGCAATTTACAAAACAGAAAAGAATGATAATAAAAGTATATACATGCATGGAACACTGAACGGGCTCTGCAGCACTTATGCATGTATAATGTAACAATGCTAACTGATGGGAAAAACAGAGGCCATGCATTTGAAAGATAACTAGGAGGACATGGAGAGGTTTGAAAGAGGGAAGGGAAAGTGAGGAAATGATGTAATTGTACTTTGATTTAAAAATTAAAATAAAAATAACATTTTGTTTTTTTTAAAAAATGAAAAAGAAAGTAAACACTCAATAACATAAATAACGTTTAAATGAAGAAAATCTACTCAAGATCTCCAACATTACCTTTTTAATAACATCTGTACAATCCAGACTTTTACACTTAATTGCTCCTTTTAGTCATCTAAAACTGAAATCAGTAAATATTTCTTCCCAGTCAAAATATATCATTTGACGGCAGAGGGGCCCAAGGAAGAAAGATGTGAACAGCTGAATGAACTTACCTCCGAGAAGAAACAGTTTTGAAGGCCCAATGCCTGGGTGGGTTAGGGTCTTTGAGCAGGAAGCCAGGAGGAATTATCATCAGTCGTTCAAGTCTGTAATTAGTAAAATGATAACTTTCTGAGCAGTGGTGGGGGAGACTGAAGCAGCGAGACGTTCATCGCGGGTGTTAAAGAACCACCAAGAGGTGACGATGGTGCTTAAGGCCATCTTTAAAAACTAGAATTAAATAAAAAAAAAAACTTACATTGAACTAAATATCTTCCTTGCTCTTACTAGGGTGGGATGCAAGGGGCTGAATGGAGTTTGGAATTTCCTAACTGAAGATTTTGAAAAACGGTGCAAAGCAGTTTGATGATATAGACGTACAAAAAAAAAAATCCCCAAATATATACAGTTGTTTTCTTTGGAGAAGAGAGGGTCTAATGGACTAACCCTTAACTGTCCCTATATAACCAGGACTCATCATATGTTTTTAGGCAAGGTAGAAGAATTTTATTCTTTTGTAGCTAGGAAGTCAAAATAAGCTGGAATCTAGAAAGACTATGTGGAGCATGCGTGTTCTTGTGTTTCCTCAATTCTTGCTAATCAGGAAAGCGATGGCTCCTCACGATGGGAGGAACGGATGAGCGCACACGGGGCAGCCAATGCAGCATCCCAGCTTCCTCTGTGCTGTTCTAACCATCAGGAAGCAACATTTTATGTAAATTTCTGTTCCAACGTTTTTAGGGGGAAGGAAAATCTCACCCCCCAGTTCCTAAAAATTTTTTAAAGACATTCTTCTACAGAGATGACTACCTTCCTAGACTGAAAATCCAATTCCGAGCAAGCAGCTAATCCCTCTCATTTCATCCACCAAGACTTCCCTATTGGAAGCCAGAATTTAAAGAAGAAAAATGCATTTGGAAGTTTTGAGTCTATCAAATGTGACTGAGTCACTGGACCCTAGAGTAAGAAGGTAATTTTCAAAGTACAGCATTCTTCATATATATATAGTCCCCCAAATTCTGGTTCAGTGCCTCCAAAGATTAGAAACATATTGTCTTATAAGTTGGTAACCCTCTTTAAAAAGAAAGGACTATGTGTGTTTATAAAAATAAAACTACACTTTTAAATTACAAATTTTCCCAAATGGTGGGGATGTGCAAACAGAAAAGTTAGCTTTCTCCTGCATATAATCTGGTCTGTAGATAATCATGATTATTCCTTCCTTCCTTCTCTTTTTTCCTTCCTTCCTTCCTTCTTCCCTTCCTTCCTTCCTTCCTTCCTTCCTTCCTTCCTTTCCTTCCTTCCTTCCTTCCTTCCTTCCTTCTTTACTTCCTTGGTTTCTTTCTTTCCACTTGTTTGTTTCTCTCTGGGATTTTATTTTTGTATAACCTCATATAGTTCTATTCCATTTCAATTTTACACAACATAATTAGACTATGCATAACAATTCTTGTCTACCTTCTCCCACTGGAGTGTATGTCTTGAATGCTTCCAGGAACAGTACAGCCTATCTCATTCCTTTAATTTCCAGAGATGTATACTGTTCCATTATTAGCATCGATTCCATTTTTTTTTTGTCTGTAGTAGTTGGGAAACATTGCTTTCTACTGTCTCAGTGTCAGTTTTCTGGCTAATTACCGCCTCCCACATCATTGCACTCTCCATGGCTTCTAGCATGGGAGTATTTCGCATACTGATGACTATTTTCATGCCATTGCTAGATTTCCTGTCCTTCAGCCTATTGCCACAGCAAAGGGGCATGATAAGATATAACGTTAACGGACAGGAGAGTCTATAGAAGAAACCGCATACTGAAAATTGTAGAGGGAAAAGAGCAAACACTTGAAAAACCACACTTGGTATTTCATTCTCATTTGTCACCGTGTCTGACCTTGGCAATGACAGCCGGAAGGAGATGCATTCTGGAAGAAATCTTTCCAACATTCCGGAAACGGCTGAGTCTGAAACTAGACACAAGTTGACAAAACTCACATCCAGGAGGTGTTCACAATGGACGCTAAGACTAATAAAATGAAGTAAAATCAACTCTCTGGTATCAAAAGGAAAAGTAAATTATTGTTGTCCCCACTGATGTGGGGAGTTGGCCTCTTTGGCCTTAAAGGAGAAGAAAAAAGAAATATGCTCTCTTAGGTTGCAAATCTGAGGAGCTTTGATAGTTTATTTTCTCCATTAAGTAGTGAATCTATTCACTCATCTCCTGGGGTTCTTTCCTTTGGGGAATTCCTTAGGGTCCTAAGAGACAGAAGAATGGAACTGCGGGTCTCATGGGCTTCATTAAGAAGTTCTGTAGTTGCGAGAGGAGATATTTTCATTTGTCTACTGATTTGAGAATTGTCCAGGCTTCAGAAACTGACTCTGCATGGAGTTTGAAGGAAGTACACCAATCAATACTGATAAACTTGAGGAAGACCCTAAATGTTATTTTTTTCTGTATTAGAAAGCAGCTTAATTGTTAAAAATCATTCAATCAAATAAATGAGATCCGGTCCCTGCATTGATTACTGGAGGCCAAGGCTTGTCCGGGTCAGCTTCAGCCTACAGTTGATTGCCTTAAGTCTCATTGATAAATGCCTCATGTTCACAGCATTTATAGAAAAATGTCCCCCACACTGGGAAAAGGCAGGAGTCAATCTCAGACTACTTCCTTCACTGACTATAACGGAACGGCAGTTGTACAATTAAATGTTCACGAGGATTTGGGTGTCTATTGCATTCATAGCTTACATCGCATCTAACCATCGCAAGAAATTTCTATAAAAACATAAATTTCACTGAATAGAGATAAATTAAAATTATTGGAGAAGTAGTGTCTTATGCCTTATCATAAAATTGTCTAAAGTTAGTAATGATTAAATGGTAAGTTGATTATAGGCATAAATTTTTTGCAACCTACTTTTAATAAGGGTTCAACCTCTCCTCTGGCCCACGACCAGCAGACATAGTGGAAGAGAAAAGTTATTAGGATATGGGGGAAGTGGACATGCTCAGCAATAGTTCTTTGGGGAGTGAGCTCGATCTTCTTGGGCAGCAGTTCAGTCCCTTAGCAACCACTAAATATGATGCAGCAGCTGCAGACTCTAGGCAGGCAGAACACCAGGCTGAGCCCACAGTACAGTCCAGTCCTTCCAGCAAGCAGACACTAGGCTCGCCAACCCGCTGGAGGTGAAGCTGCAGAACTGGCGAGATGCCTCAGGAACCACCTGAGCACCTCTTAGGTAAGTTTCTCTTCCTGTGTTCCCTTTGGCTTAGTCCTGGTACTTCCTGGAAATAAAACAAAAAGGCAATGGGTTGGTGTTCATCCCCACAAAGATGATCACTGGTCCCGAGGGGAGCCTGTGAGGAAGCAGTTCAGCTCTACCCTACTGCAGGAAATTGCCACGACAATCTTGAATCGAGAATAAGGACATGTCGAAGACCACAAAATTCCTTCTTTAGTGATCACCACAGTGCACATCCCTCACAGAGGCGCATAAAAGAAAAAAGATGACACGAACCACTGGTGATCCCTAACTCAGCAATCAACTGAGCCAGGCGAGGTGACACACTCACAAGATGAAGCAGAGCAATCAAGAGTTTAAGGACATCCTTTTCTACTAAGGGAGTTCAAGGCCATCCTGGCTACATCCTGTATTAACAGAGAGAATACAAGAGAGAGAGGGTGGAGAGACAGGGAGAGAGACAGAGAGAGCACATCATTAGTAATTTAAACACATTCCCTATGACTTCACATGGCTATATCTATTAAAAGTATTTATTTGTTTATACAACATTTATGTTTTGCTACTATTTGAGTGGAAATGTCCTTCAGAGTTCAATCCCTACATTCAGATGTTAGTGGTATTTAGAGGTGAGGGCTTTGTGAAGCAACTCTATTAGACTAAGTTATGATGATAGGACTACATTTCTTTATATGTATATATTTATTTAGTTTTATTTTATGTGGATAGGTATTCTGTCCATATGTTTGTGTTTCATCTTCACGCAGTGCCTGCAGAATACAGAAGAAGGCATTGGATCTCTTGAAACTGGGGAAACAGTTGTGAGCTGACATCTGTATGCTGATAATGGAACTCAGGTCCTCTGCAAGAACAACCAGTGCTCTTAACCACTGAGCCATCTCTCTAGCCCTGCCTAACTTTTGTATGGGCTGCATTGCAGAGGTCCTGAAACTGCCACAGTCTGACTGTTTGATTTTCTAGCATTAAAATCCGGATGGAAGATGTAGTTCTTGTGTTCTGCATGTGTAGAGAACCAGCATCAAATGCATAGTGCCAAGGTTATGCAGTATCTATACTATGGACTCTTGGACTGTGGCTGCAGGAATCTCTGAGTGCCTGGATAGTTAATCTCAAGAAAAACTTGTCTGGGGGTGCGTTTCAACTGTTTTCTCAAAGCAAACAATCAAAAACCTTCAAATGACCTAAAACTTTTGGACTATTAACCCTGCAATGGGCTGGGTAAGTCAATACCTAACAATGCCCATGTCCGCTTTCCTAGTACTTGCTCATTTAAAAGTACTTATTTTTTTTAGCAGCCACTCTTTTCTTGATTCCAACTCTCCATGTGTTTCTATTCTGTCCAAATCTTTTACATTTACAAGGTTTTTGTTTGTTTTACTTTGTTTAATTTTTGTTCCTGATTTTCACTGTAAATCTGAAAAAAAAAAAAAAAGGACAGGCAGCAAGGCAGCAACATAGATGTCATAGTCTGAAAACCATGCTGTCCTCAGATTTTATCTATGAAATTAATCCAACACTTTTAAGTTCAGTTTTAACGGTCAGGGCACAGACAAACTATAGAGAAATAATTTACAGAATATAGCATGAGTGGGCTCTGATCCAGTTCTCTACAAAACACTCATTTCCACATGAAATCTGTGGGCATAGTCACTACTGTCCAGATTTTATCAGCATAAGGGCTCCTTCAAATTTTTGTTTTATTAACAAATTATGTGTATACATATGCCTGCAGATGCCACAGTGCCAGATATACTTACAATAGAAATTTCTTTATTGTTTACCAGATGCTCAACTTTAACTAGTCAATCTATATTTTATCTAGGAGACTTAATTAAGGGGCACATACAGCATGTAACAATAATAACTAAAGAATACAAAGACATGGATTCAAGAGGGAAGTAGGGGTATACGGAAGGTACCGGAGGCCAGAGAAGGAAGGAAAACTGATATAACTATATTTTAATTTAAAAAAATTAAAAATAACCAGGAACATAGTGCTTGTTTGTCAACTCTAAGCAAGGCTAGTTTGAAAGTTTTTATGACTGTATTTCATTTTATTTTTTGTGATTCCACACAATGTATTTTGGTAACAGCCTTTCCCCTCCCCCAACTCCTCCCAGATCATCCCTTATTCCCACCCACCCAACTTCATGTCCTTTCTCTCTTAACAAATAAATAAATAAACAAACAAATACATAAAACATCCAAGATATTAAGGTCACATTATAAACCATAAATATAAAACATAGTTGTGTTAATTTTGAAAAGTTGAAACATTGCTTCAAAAGGTCAAATGATCAGTGTGTCACCTAATCTTCCATTTAAACTGCTCTGATCAACTATACATATAAAATGTCTAGTTCTTTGGAAAGCTCCTTGTATCAAATGATGTTTTGCTGGGGCACACAGGTGAAAGGATGTCTTCCTAGAGCAAGCAAGTGTAAGGCTGTTTTCCTGAAGCAGACACAGGTGAAAGGATTTTGGATATAGCAGACATGTGAAAGGATGCTTGATGAAGGAGTAAAAATATGACCCCACGAACAGAGGGAGATGAACACTGAGCCCTGGTTTGGTTTGCTCCTCCTTGCTGTTCTTCACTAAAGACACGCATGTATTGATTTGCCTTACATAATGTTATCGAGCTCAACTTCTGATAACTTTGACATTGACAGAAACTCACCTGAGAACTGCTCAGGTCATTTCTGAGGCATCTTGCCGCTACTGCAGCCTTGCCTCAAGCCAGTTGGCGAGCCTGGAGGTTTCTTCAGGATGAAACTACAGCTGCCTGGTGTCTGCTTGCTGAAAGGACTGGACTGTAGCTGCAGGCTCAGCCTGGTGTCTGATGCCTAGAGGTCTGCAGCTGCTGAGTCGTATTTGATGGTTGCTAAGGGTCTGAACTGCTGCCCAATAAGATCAAGCTCACCCCCAAAGAACTATTGCTGAACAGGTCCACTTCCCCCATGTCCTAATAACTTTTCTCTTCCACTATGACTGCTGGTGGTGGGCCAGAGGAGAAGTCGAACCCTTACTAAAAGTGTGTTGCAAAGAATTTATGCCTACGATCAACTTAATAATTTAATCATTTGATAACTAACTTTAGACGATTTTATGATAAAGCATAAGATGCTGCTTCTCCAATAATTTTATTAATTTACCTCTAGTCCATGAAATTTATATTTTGCATGGAAATTTCTTGCATCAGTTCGATGTAAGCTACAAATGCAATAGACACCCAAATCCTGTGTACATTTAGTTGTACAACTGCTCTCCCCTTATATTCAGTGAAGGAAGTAAGCACATTCACCTTTGATTTGTTAGTGAAACACGCCTACAAATTGTCATGACCCGAACATCTTATGCAATATGATTAGTATGGATATGAAATGGCAGAAATATATCATGAGACAGGACTATATCTTCAATCTCAAGCAAATGTATGTGATTTCCTAAGCAAGAGAGAGAGAGAGAGAGAGAGAGAGAGAGAGAGAGAGAGAGAGAGAGGAGAGGAATTCTAAGGATTGCACTCAGAAGAGAAAAAGAAATGATGCAGAATTAAAGAACTTGTTCTGTCCTCTCATCTGGGCCACAAATTTTAAACATTGTTTCCAAATAATATTTGCATCCAAGTAAACCACTGTGAATGATCCATGTAGAACCAAACTGCTTGTGAATTTTTAGACAACAGTGGTTTTGCTCATAAATAAATGATACCAGGCTGAACGAAGAAGACTTCTTTAGCCATCTGACTGGAATAGTGAGTATCTACAGATTGGGACTTGGCAGAACAGGGAACTCGATCTTCCCTTTCATTTATTCACTTTATTGTGCTGTATTTCCAGTTAATTAAATTTATAGTTACACATCCCATGTTGAAAACAGTAGAAAGAGGATTATAAAGTCATTTTATATTTTCTGAAAAAGACTGACAGGCTATCAGTCATAAAGGAAAATAGTCTATGATGCTAATTACCATGGAAATTAACTATAGAATGTGTCCTAGGGGCTGGTTTTCCTAAGCACAAATGCACAGACAAGACTGGCAACTCCAACAAAGGAGAAAGAGCTGAACATCAAGAGTGGTCCAGTGCTCTCTAGTGCTCTTTAACGTGTACACATCGTCTAGACATAGTCATTCACCTGTCAGAAGAGAAGATGATGATGTATGAGTTTGCGGTATCTTGATGGAGCCATCAATGTGTTAATCGTTCACTTATCTCTCTAATAAGTACTTATTGGAGATTTAAACACCCCCTGCATTGTGGTAAGCTCCAGGTTAAAAAAAAGTTGATCGAATATTTGTAAACATTCAATTCAATCGAGTATATGATGAGAAGCCAGATGAGAAAATATGCTATTTTCTTACATTGTGATACATGCTTTGATGTTAAGGCTGAAGCACCATGAGAACAGAAAATAACTGATGGCATGAGTTTTAATACACTACGCACACATATCCACAAGGAACAGAGATGACTATTTTGTATATCTTTACAAGAGCTCTTTTGCTGCAAGACACAGACAAGTGTCTACCTCATCCTTATAGGACACCGTTCAGAAACCAAAGTATGATCTTACCAAAATCAAGTTTGGGTAACCTATGGGGTTTTTGCATACTTGGAAAGCCCATGTTAGATGATACAGGATCATGAGTAGCCCAAAGTAGCTGTACCATTGAAAGCATCACCCAAGCATGGATGCTAGATTCCTACAGCGACGCAGTTCAGTTTGCCTTGTGAAACCATGAGGCAATGTTCACTTAGGGCAGAATTCTATACAATTACCTGGAAGGTACAGGGGGGAGTGGTTGAGATATTGGTGATGTTACAACAACACTCTCTGTACACCCCTTAAATGCAGGTGTAATGTACACCCCTTTAATGAAGAAATGTCCACAGTCAACAAAGGATAAATATAAATTTGAATGGCCATGTTACTATTCTGAGTTATTCTGAGCTTTGTTGGAGCCTTAGGCACAGCTAACTCTATTGAGCTCATCTTTATAAATTGGGGCCTATGTGATAGGGACAGGGACTCTTGACCATGGAGACTACACTAATATTTTTAAATATACAACAATTTTTACTCATTCTTTGAGAATTCCAAAGATGTATACAATATATTTCTCTCATATTTATTTCCCACTGCACCCTTCGGCTCTTCTTGTATTTTCTCCCTAAGTCCCTTTCTGAATTTTATGCCACCAATTTTCTTATTTTTTATGACACTCTTAAGTGTTGTTCACATACACATGGGTGTGAGGTCATCCGTAATAACAGGAACAACTTGCCAGCATCATATCCCTAAAAGGATCCAACTGTCTATCTCCTAGGATCCATCATTAACGTCTTAACTGTGGTGGGATCTCATGCAACTCTCCCTCACATTTGTTGGACTTTTGACTGAAGTGATGTCATGCAAATATTCCACAGATAATCATAGTTAATGTGAGTTTGTGAGTGCAATATTCCTGCCATGTCTAGGAGATAACTTCGCCCCCATCCTCCCCAACAGTTGGTTCTTACAATCTTTCTGCTCCCCCTTTTAACATGTTCTCTGAGTCTTCCAGGGAAGGAAAATGATATAGATCCCACATTTATGGCTGAACACTTATCAGAATTGAAATCGGTTATGGATCTCATTAACTTTTATATGTTGCACAAAGATACACATAAGCTTTCCAATGTTCATCTATTGGACTATCCTTTGTTCTTTGCCCACCTGAAAACTGATGTGTTCCATACACTTGGTCCCTCTCCATCTTGATGCCCTCTTCAGTCTGGGTTGTGTGACATTGTCAAATCTGGTGATGCTAAAGAGGACTTTACCAGGTGTTGTCAAGGAGCATACAAGGGCTCATTGGCCTATCTACTCTTCAGAGACTATGGTGACTACAAATTTGGTAGTCAAGAGAACTTACTGGTCTCAATAGCTAAATGAACCACCTAGTTGTGTTTCATCTCGTCACTCTGACTTAGTTCCTGGTTCCTATCTGTCATATCTTGTTCATTCTGTTTTTCTCAGTCCTTCATTGTCTTTCTCTCCACATCATTCTCCTCAGTGCATATGACCACCTTGTCCCTTGTCATTTCTGGGTCCTTTTCATTGTTGCTGCTCTTTACCTGCTACTGGTTAACAGGTTAGTTATACGGTTCCCACAAACTATTCTGTGGTGTCACTCTGTCTCAAATGAAGCCATCTGGATTGGTGGTCACTAAATTAGTTTTCTATGTTAATGTCTCTGCTCTGTTGCTTTTGTTGCTACTTTAGGACTTTTTGGTAAAACCTGAGTAGGAAACTGGAACTAAATCTTCTTCCATACAAGTCTTTCATGCTCATATCAACCGTACACACTTTCATTATTCTGCTTTTAACTCCTTTTTTCCTTCAGCTTTCAGATCTGTCCCTACCTCCCACTGCTTTTTTTCCTTTCATCTGTACCAGCTTTGAGACAGAGACACAGAAGGCAAGACAGCACACAGTTCTGTATGTGCTGAGCTGTCACCCTGGCAAGTCA